>NC_048218.1:210839250-210906810 GCF_002007445.2 Ailuropoda melanoleuca | reverse complement strand
TGCAGGGCGCACGGCGCTCCGACCGCCGGAGCCGGGGGTGCGCGCCCGCGGCTCGGCCCATGTGGGCATCGGCGGAGCCGGGATGAGGGCGCCCGCGCTGCTGCCGCCCGCGCTGCTGACCTGCTGCGGCTGGCTGCTCGCCCCCG
Source organism: Ailuropoda melanoleuca (assembly GCF_002007445.2). NCBI lineage: Eukaryota > Metazoa > Chordata > Mammalia > Carnivora > Ursidae > Ailuropoda > Ailuropoda melanoleuca. Next base: position 210,906,664 of record NC_048218.1, on the reverse strand, counting down.
TGAGTGCGTCCTGCGACCCCTGCTCTCCCTGCGCCTCGGCACGCGTCCTCCCTCTGGGGAGAGGAGCGCGGCTCGCGCCGGCTGCGCGTCCCTCCCGCGTGCAGGCACGGGGCGGGGCCGGGGTCGGGAACGGGGTCGTCTGGGGAGCTCCGGGACCCTCCCCCGCGGGTCGGAGCTAGGATTCGGGCAGGGAGGCGCATTGGTCGGCGCCGTCCGCCGCCCGGGATTTGCTAGAAGCCGGATTCGGTTTCCTCCAAGACGCTGGTCAGGGAGGAGCTGGTCTCGGCCGCTTCTTCCAGGCGGCGCGAGGTTGGCCGAGCTTGGCTGTCGCGTCGCCCCGAGCGAGAGACGAGACGGGGCTGCGGCCACCTGCGCGGGCTTCAGGTGCCCGCGGGAGCCTGGGGTTTGCCGCTCGCTGGTGCTTGTGGCCGCTCTGCGTTCGCTCGCTCGGCGGGAAAGTTCCCTTCGGAGACGCCCGGTTCTGTCGCGTCGTGCAAGAGCGCGGGAGCAGACGACCCCGGGGCGGTGGTTGTCAGAGGGCCGCGCGACTGGATTCCCTGAGTTGTGCCTCGCGTTCGGAGGGAATCGTCAACCCGGCTTCTTGCTTTCCTCCCCCAGCGAAGCCGGGCTCGCTCGTTTGTACGTATTGCGGCCGGATCAGCGGCCCTCCGAGGTGGTGAAGCCGCGGGCAGAGCTGGGGGGAGGGGGTTGTCTCGTATCTAGGGCTGAGATCCTACAANGGGGTTGGGGTTGTCTCGTATCTAGGGCTGAGATCCTACAAAGCCCCCTTGTCGGGTATGGAGGTTAGCCGGTCTGTCCTCCCTCAGAGGAAGGGGGGTTTAAGAAGACCCTCGTTAGTAATTTTAACGCTTTGAAAGAGCTNAGGGGGTTGTCTCGTATCTAGGGCTGAGATCCTACAAAGCCCCCTTGTCGGGTATGGAGGTTAGCGGGTCTGTCCTCCCTCAGAGGAAGGGGGGTTTAAGAAGACCCTCGTTAGTAATTTTAACGCTTTGAAAGAGCTAGTTTCTTAGAAGGACCAGGAATTATTCTAGCTAATACAGCTTTGATTTCTAGATGTCCCAAAGTAAGTCATTGCTCTGCGAGCTACAAGAATGTCAGGAACCATAGTGTCTTTTTATACCTTGGCAAACATGTTTTAAGTCAACATAATTTTCCTGATTCTGAAATTTGAAGGCCATTGACAAGCGCAGTCCTGAAACCAGGAGTTTCTACAGTTGGTGGTTGGCTAGTAATGAGCTGAGGGGGAGGAACCTTGTGTCTTTTTAAAAATGAAGGTAAATGTGGCAAAAGTACCAGCCTTTACTTCTTTTAATTCTGTTTAGAAACTTTATTTCTGGTCAGAGTCCTAATTGAACATTTTGATAATATACCCAGAGTATGATTGTCTTACAGTAAAAGTAAAATTTTGTTCAGACACGGGAGGGGGTGTGCAGCTCCAGCCTGCAGTATGAGTTCTTGGGGTGGGGCTAAATAAAAAAAGAGGACGTTGGATTTTCATAAAAACAGAGATCAGAGACTTTTTCTTCTAAGACTGAAAGGTGCAGTTCTGTCTTTTGCACACATTATAGGCAATATTAATCACTGTCTGTGGGGCAGCTTTAGTTCCTAGGACAGATCCCCCACCCCTAGTTTAGTGGCGGCCTTAGTGATAATACCCCTCCCTCTCCTCCTCTCCCTACTTACCCCTCTAATCTTTGTGAAAACCTTCTTCGTACCAAATTCTAAAGTTTAAAGTTTCAGATGTGACCTGCGGGCTCTACAAATAAAGTTATCCTATTAGAGGTCTGTTCAGTGAGTGCAGAGGCTGTCCTTAGATGAGGCGTGCTGGCGTCTGGGAATAGCATGTGGTCATTAATAGTCTTATGAGTGGACATGTATGTACTTTAATTAAATCAAGGGCTATGAAATGGAAGAGTCAAATATTGAAAGATCATCGGATTAAAAAATTCAATTGCTGCCAAATTAGTACCAACAACGTACAACGTATTATGTTAGTAAGTTGTCTTCCCGCTCAGAAAAAAACATTCTATTAGGGTTATATTTGTGTTGAAGGTCCTTTACCAAGTAATTTTTTTAAATAACCATGCCAGAAATATGAATGTGATTGTTTTTAAGTGAGTGTTATTTGGGGAGCAATTTAGAGCCATGAGCTGTTTTGTTTTGTTTTGTAAAACTGTTGTTTGACTTTCCTCTTACTGTGAAATTTTTAGTTACTTCCGTTTTTTTAAACCTTGACCAGGTGAACAGTGTTCACCCAGAATGTCGCTTTCATCTGGAAATACAGGAGGAAGAGACAAAATGTGCAGAGCTTTTAAGGACTCAAACAGAAAAATACAAAGGTAAGGGTAGCAGCTTGGTGAGTACAACGGTCTCAGCTGGATACGCTGGCAGGCAAATAGCCCATGCCTCACTCTAAAAATCGATGTTTTTAATGTCACCTGCATCTTCAAAAAAAAAAGTCTTTTCCATTGTTTTTTAATGAACTGCTGGTAAAACTCATATGAATATTGGGGGCCGGGGAATCCTTCCCATAATAACCCTTTTAAAAGAAAGCCTTAATCCTTAACGGTAACAGTATTCATGGTTTGACATAATAGCAACAGTTACTAAAATGATTTCATGGCATTCTTATGCTTTGCAAAAACAACTCTGTTATCCATGGAATGAGTATTTATCTGATTTCTTGTATTTAAAAATTTTAGTCACATCACAGATGCTTTTAGTCCAGTTAAGAATGGTGGAAATGGTGATACCTGGGTGGCTCAGTCAGTTAAGCATCTGCCTTCGGCTCAGGTCATGATCACAGGGTCCTGGGATCGAGTTCCACGTCGGGCTCCTTGCTCTCCCTCTGCCTGCTGCTCCCCTGCTTGTGCACTCACTCTCTCTCTCTCCCCCTCTCTGATACATACATACATACATACATACATACATAAATGTTTTAAAAAAAGAATGGTAGAAACATCAGAAATCAAACGGGGAAATGAGACATTTGTTTTTCCTGAAGACAGACCTATTGTGAATACAGTGAATTTGCTCTTTTTATTTTCTCCGGTTCAAAGAGCACGTGCTGGGACCAGTCACTCCAGCTATTCGCAAGTCTGTAAATTCAGAAGGCTCTATGATAACACCCAAATTATAACAGTAGCAAAAACCTTTTGTCTTTTATCTCCACTCATTTTCAAGACAAAAGTTAAAATCAAAGTAAGACTAGTGTTAAAACAGTTCAGTGTCCTGCAGAGGGCCTTGAGACCAGAAGTTACCCACATAGGCTTTTTTCTAGACCAGCGCTGCCCAGAAGAAATAGTATGTGAACCACATAGATAATTTTTAATATTCTAGTTGCCTCATTAAAAAAGTGAAAAAAGTGAGATTAATTTTAATATACTTTATCCAAAAATATCCAAATCATTATCATTTCAACTTGTAGTCAATATAAAATATTGATGAGAAATTTTGAATTTTTTTATACTAAGTCTTAGAAACCCAGCGTTTGATTTGCCCTTCCAGTGGACCCACCATGTTTCAGGTTCTCACAGCAGCCGGTGGCTCCCACGCTGGACAGGCCAGCTTCAGACTGCTACCAAAATAGGCATTCTGGGCCCTTTCCGGTCCCCCGTGGAGCCTCCACTTCCTCAGCTGAAAATGGGGTCTCTGACTCCAGGATTCCTCCAGCCTTAAAGATCTGTGGTTGTCGTAATGCATACACTGTCCCGAGGCCGCCTCTTCCCGACAGTCTGATGGAGCTCTGACCAGAGAAAGGCCGGTGAAGTAACTCAGCTCCACAGCTAAGGTGGACCGAGTGTCACTCCTGTGCGAAGCCACGTGCTGACCATTAATTAGCCGGGTATGAGGGAAGACGAGACGCAGGCTACCAGCCAGGGCCTCAAGACGAAACAACCGTCATGGCCATCAAGGTCTCTTCTCTTCAGTGAAAATGAAGAAATTTAGGAAAAATAAATGCAGAGAGGAGCCAGACTTCAGAATCATCTGGTGAGTGGCCAGTGAACCCAGGTCCCAGCAGCACCATCCACGAGACCTCCTGCACGGAGACGGGTGGGCCAGCATGCTGTCTGCTATGTCCTCAGTAGGTGACCCTTGGCCACCTGAAGACTCCTGGGGAGTGGGAACTGTACCCCTCATGCCATTACTGCGTGGTCAAGTCATTGACGTGTTCTGAGGCTGCCCACAAATGGCCTTCACTCACTGGCGTTAATTGTTCTCCTGGAGCAGCAGTGAGCAGAGCCACTTCTTTATATGGGTTCGTCTTGCAGTGTTCACAGAGCATTCAGGGGCTCCGTGGGGCCTAACACTTCCAAGTCCTGCTGCCTTCTTCAAGACGTACTTCCCAGGCCCTCTGCCACAAGCTGTGGACACACACAGACACTCCCAAATTGGGGAAGGGAGGAAGATTGCCGTTGACATTGCTGGCACGTGGTCATAATGAAACAGCAGACCAAGCTGTACTCAGTTTTATGACTGCTGATGGATTCCTCACGAACGGCGCACCTGTCCCTAGCCTGTGCCTGGGCAACTGCTCCCCTTCCCCTTGCCCCTCTCACAACTGATGTTTAAGGAAAAGTTCCTGGAATACTTACTTAGTACTTCCTTCTTGTCACTCTTTATTTCCTACGTTCATCAAGAATGTTTTGTTAACAGATAGAACACTGGCACTATTTCAGTGGGCAGCAAGGAACACTTAACATTGAAAAAATAGCACGACTTTCCCTCAGAGGAAACCCCTCACAGTTGGCCTGGGGTTGGCTGTATAGTGGACAGAGCAGGGTGGAGGGGCATCTGTAAGCTAGTGCCCGTGATTCACCTGACAGGTGCCGTGTGATGAGAAATGGGACTAGTTCAGGGAAGGTAAGTTTTCTGCCATTATGAAATACGATGTTATGATCACCACAATCAGGGGCTTTTATATATAGACCTAAAAGATCCTTTATTACTGGTTATCTCACATAGATGGAGTGTGGCATTAGTTCATTCAAAACAATGTCCCTTTACTGGTTCCACACAAATTTAAGGGTTGTTTGTTCCAGTTCTTTGAAAAATGTCCTCGGTATTTTGATCGGGATAGCATTGAAAGTGTAGATTGCTCTGGGTGTGTCTTCTTCAGTGTCTTTCAAGAGTGATTTATAGTTTCTAGAATATAGATCCTTTACGTCTCTGGTTAAGTTAATTCCGAGACAACATATGATTTTTGGTGCTATTGTAAATGGAATGGATTCCCTAATTTCTCTTTCTTCAGTCTCATTATTTGTGTATAGAAATGCAACTGATTTCTGAGCATTGATCCTAATTTCTCTTTCTTCAGTCTCATTATTTGTGTATAGAAATGCAACTGATTTCTGAGCATTGATTTTGTATCCTGCCACGTTACTGAATTTCTCTATAACTTCTAATAGTTTGGGAGTGGATTCTTTTGGGTTTTCCATATAGAATATCATGTCATCTGCGAAGAGAGGCAGTATGACTTCTTCTTTGCCGACCTGGATATATTTATCCCTTTTTGTCTTATAGTTTCTAGCATATAGGTCCTTTACGTCTCTGGTTAAGTTAATTCCAAGGTAACGCATGGTTTTTGGTGTTATTGTAAATGGGATGGATTCCCTAATTTCTCTTTCTTCAGTCTCGTTATTCGTGTATAGAAATGCAACTGATTTCTGGGCATTGATTTTGTATCCTGCCACCTTACTGAATTGTTCTATAACTTCTAATAGTTTGGGAGTGGATTCCTTTGGGTTTTCCATATAGAGTATCATGTCATCTGCAAAGAGAGAGCAGTATGACTTCTTCTTTGCCGACCTGGATATATTTATCCCTTTTTGTCTTCTGATTGCCGTTGCAAGGACTTCTAGTACTATGTTGAATAATAGTGGCGAGAGTGGGCATCCTTGTCGTGTTCCTGATCTTAAGGGAAAGGCTTCCAGCTTTTCCCCATTGAGAATAATGCTTGCAGTAGGCTTTTCATAGATGGCTTTTATGAGATTGAGAAATGTACCCTCTATTCCTACACTCTGAAGGGTTTTAATCAGGAAAGGATGCTGTATTTTGTCAAATGCTTTTTCTGCATCAATTGAGAGGATCATATGGTTCTTGAGTCTTTTCTTGTTGATATGATGTATCACATTGATTGATTTGCGAGTGTTGAACCATGCTTGCATCCCAGGTATGAATCCCACTTGGTCATGATGGATAATCCTTTTAATGTACTGTTGGATTCTATTAGCAAGGATCTTGTTGAGGATTTTGGCATCCATATTCATTAGAGAAATCGGTCTGTAATTCTCCTTTTTGAGGGGGTCTTTGCCTGGTTTGGGGATCAAGGTAATATTAGCCTCATAGAATGAGTTTGGTAGCTTTCCTTCTGTTTCTATTTTTTGAAATAGCTTTAGGAGAATAGGTATTATTTCTTCTTTGAATGTTTGGTAGAATTCCCCAGGAAAACCGTCTGGGCCTGGAGTTTTATTATTTGGAAGGTTGTTTATCACTGACTCAATTTCTTCATAGTTAATTGGCCTATTTAAGAAATCTATTTCTTCCTGTTTCAGTCTTGGTAGTTTATAGGTTTCCAGGAAGGCCTCCATCTCTTCCAGATTGTTTAGTTTTTTGGCATATAGCTGTTGATAAAAGTTTCTAATAATCCTTGCAATTTCAATGGTGCTGGTCGTGACCTCTCCCTTTTCAGTCATAATTTTAATAATCTCAGTCCTTTCTCTTTGTTTTTGGACAAGTTTTGCCAGTGGTCTATCAATTTTATGGATTCTCTCAAAGAACCAGCTTCTAGTCCTGTTGATCTGCTCTACTGTGGTTCTGGTCTCTAATTCATTGATTTCTGCTCTAATCTTGGTCAACTCCTTCCTTGTCAGTGGGTTAGGCCTGTCCCTCTGTTGCTGTTCCAGTTTCTTGAGGTGAGAATATAGAAACTGCATTTTAGATTTTTCTATTCTTTTGAGTGAGGCTTGGATGGCTATGTATTTCCCCCTTAGGACTGCCTTTGCAGTATCCCATAGGTTTTGGACCGTTGTGTATTCATTCTCGTTGGTCTCCATAAATTGTTTAATTTGTTTTTTGATTTCCTGGTTTATCGAGTCATTCTTGAGCAGGATGGTTCTTAGCCTCCAAGTGTTTGAGTTTCTTCCAGGTTTTTCCTTGTGGTTGAGTTCCAATTTCAGAGCGTTGTGGTCTGAGAATATGCAGGGGATAATTTCAATCTTTTGGTATTGGCTGAGACCTGTTTTGTGTCCCAGAGCATGATCTATTCTTGAGAATGTTCCATGGGCATTTGAATAGAATGAGTATTCTTTGGTTCTGGGGTGTAGTGTTCTATATATATCTATGAGGTCCAACTCGTCGAGTATGGCATTCAAAGCCTTTGATTCTTTGCTTAGTTTTTGCCAGGGTGTTCTGTCTATTTCTGATAGTGGGGTGTTGAGGTCCCCTACTATTACTGTGTTCTTATCTATATGTCTCTTTATTTTGGTTAAGAGTTGGCTTGTGTATCTTGCTGCTCCCCTGTTGGGGGCATATATATTAATAATTGTCATATCCACTTGTTGAATACTTCCTTTAAGAATAATATAGTGCCCTTCTGTATCTCTCTCTATGGCCTCTAGTTTAAAATCCAGTCTATCTGATATGAGAATTGCTACTCCAGCTTTCTTTTGAGGTCCATTTGCGTGGAAGATGGTACTCCATCCCCTTACTCTAAGTCTGAATGCATCTTTGGGTTCAAAATGAGTCTCTTGTAGACAGCAAATGGATGGGTCATGTCTTTTTATCCAATCTGCAACCCTGTGGCGTTTTATGGGAGAGTTTAAGCCATTTAGATTGATAGAGATTATTGACAGATATGATTTTAATGATGCCATTTCTCTTTAAAGTCTTTGTATCGGTTGTGACTTGCTGCTCTGTATCACTCTTGGGGCCTTTTTACCTTTATAGAGCCCCCCTTAATATCTCCTGTAGGGCTGGTTTCGTGGTTACGAAATTGGTTAATGATTGGCGATTTTGGAACGTCTTTATTTCTCCATCAATTCTGAATGACAGCTTTGCTGGATAAAGGATCCTTGGCTGCATGTTTTTCTCTGAAAGAGCTTTAAAAATGCCCCCCCAAGCCTTTCTCTCATTCCAGGTCTCTGTAGACAGGTCTGACGTAATCCTGATACNCCCGCTCTCCACTGAGCTCTCCTGTTCACTTTAACTCTGTTTCTGTCAGTGCCGGTAAAAACCCTGCAGCATCCTGGGTTGTGTGCCCCACAGCCGCTCTCCCAGCCCTTACTTCCAGGTCTGGCATGTTTCTGTCTGCTGTACTTCTAACACCACCAGCCGCCTCTGGTTCCTGTGAGCGCTCCCGAGCTCCCTGTTTCAGTGTGGTTCCCGCGCGTGCACTCTGGAGCGCCGGTTTTCAGTCTGGTCGTGCACGTTCCCGGGCCATGGTCTCAGTCTGCTCTCTCGGGGGTGCCGGTCTGCGAGTCTTCCCCGCTCCCCAGTGCAAGTGGTTACTGCTTCCTGGCGCCTGAGCACGTGGGTTCCCTCCCCCTTCCGTTTACCTTCTGATATCTGTGCGCGGATTCATGGCTCCCCACTTTGTACCTCAGTATTCAGCGCTGGAGATGTTCATTTGTAGAGATCCAGATGCATCTTCCTGCATCTCAGGCTGATTCCGTGGGTTTTCAGGATGGTCTGGTAGATATCCAGCTTGACTCAGGACCAGCTGAGAAGGGGTCCCCTACTCTTCCGCCATCTTTTCTCCTCCTTGCAGAAAGTGGTCGTTTTCCTGTTCATAGAGTTTCTGCTACTCTTTTCTTCATTCTCCAGTGTGTTCATAGGTATTTGGAATGATTTGGTAGCTCTCTAGCTAAATTCCTGGGACCAGACAAACTTTAGGTCTCCTGCTCCTCCGCCATCTCGAACCGGAACCCCTCTGGAGTTCTTAATGGGCTCCCAGCCGCAGGCCAGTTTGATGCTTTTGACTGTTGGCTCCTCTTTGGTCACTGTCATTATTGTCTGTTGTCAGTTTCCCACTTCACTTGTATTTGGAAGAATTGTGACATATGAGGCTGATGGTCTTCCTCTCCGTTCTCAGTTTGTCATTTCCTAGATGACATTGTACAGTGGCTGTTCACACCTAGATCTAAGGTCATTTTCAGTCATGTGGCCAGCAACCCTTCTTCAGAAATCCATGCATAAGGGTGCTCCCTAGACTATGATCACTTGGAATTATTTCATTTGAGAGTCTTCAACTATTTTTACCCTGATCCATAGCTCTACTAAGGCTTTCTTTTGCACACTTGGTCTTTGACTATAATGAGATCTCCTGTTCCTTGACCTATTCTCTTTTACCTATCATCCCCATAAAATTAAATGGAATTTAATTTGAATTTAATATTTAAAAAGTTTCTAATTCAACTGCTGTTTATTTTGATATGTGGTATATTTATTAAATGATTATTCCCCCCTGCCCACACACATTGATTTGTGATGCCTCCTGTGTGTAGAACCAAATTATATAAATTTTTGTATAATATAATGTTTCATTTATCTGTCAAGTTTTGGTGCCATCACACTCTTTAAATGTTATTGAAGCTTTATAGTGTGTTTGATATTTGGAAGGGATAGTAGCGTCTTGTTGACTTTGGTTTTCAGAATTGTTGGTGTTGGCCTGGCTCTTTACACTTTCATATGTTTTTGAAAACAATTCAGTTAAGTTATGAAAAGAACGATCTTCATTGGGCTTTTTTTTTTCCTGTAATGATATTAAAAACTGGCTATTTGACTTAGTTCATATAAGTTAATATTTTATCAAAACTTTATATTAGCAAAATATCTAAAAATTTTTACTTTTTAATATACTGAATCCTTTTTATGTATAAATCCCAAAGATGTATCTTCTATAATTTTAAAAAAATATATGCAACAAATGTAAATGAACTGTTAATTTTTTTTTTCAGATATGTTTCCTTCTTTTTGCCGTTCTCTACATTGTTTCCTACTTCATCATCACAAGATACAAGAGAAAATCAGGCAAGTAGAAACATTGTAATTAAAACTTAGATCATCATGCCAGCTGGTCTGTGGTATATGGGCTATATACTGTGCCTGTCACTATGGTAGGATATATATTCAGTATGGCCATGATGGAAGGGCACAATAGCCTGTTACTAAGAGTAAGCAGTAACCTCCAGGGAATCTGATTGCTTGCAGGGTCATCATTCTCTTAGACCTGAGCCCTTGTTTACCACCATTCTTATGTCCAACAAGAATAGTGTGGGGCTGCTCAGTATCTGGGAAGTTCTACAGTTTATAAGGATATATGGGTTCTTGTGACTGGCTCTGAGTTTGAACATGCATACTCCCACCCCATCTTTTCTCTGACTACTAGACTATCTTTTCTTTCTCTAAAGTAATATAGAATTTAGAGTTTCCATGATACCATTTAGTATCAATTTAAGATTTAATTATATATTATTCTTTTAATTATTTCATATATATCCTGTCTACCAGAGGGACCACTAAATATTTGTTGTTTTAATAAATTTTTATTATTATTATTTTTAAAGATATTATTTTTATTTTTTGAGAGAGAGAGAGTGAGCATGTGCACAAGCAGGGGAGGGGCAGAGGGAGAGGGAGGGGGACAAACAGACTCCCTGCTGATCAGAGAGCCTGGTGCGGGGCTTGATCCCAGGACCCTGAGATCATGAACTAAGCCGAAGTCAGACGCTTAACTGACCGAGCCACCCAGGCACCCCTTTCTTTTTTTTTTTTTTTAAAGATTTTATTTATTTATTTGTATAGAGTACTAGTGGGGGAAGCGGCAGGCAGAGGGAGAGGCAGGCTCCCCACTGAGCAGGGAACCCAATGCAGGATTCGATCCCAGGACCCTGGGATCATGACCTGAGCTGAAGGCAGACGCTTAACTGACTGAGCCACCCAGGTGTCCCATCCCCTATTCTTTTTTTATTTTTTATTTTTTAAAAGATTTTATTTATTTATTCAACAGAGATAGAGACAGCCAGCAAGAGAGGGAACACAAGCAGGGGGAGTGGGAGAGGAAGAAGCAGGCTCATAGCAGAAGAGCCTGATGTGGGGCTCGATCCCATAACGCTGGGATCACGCCCTGAGCCGAAGGCAGACGCTTAACCGCTGTGCCACCCAGGCGCCCCCCCATTCTTTTTTTAAAAATGAACTTTGTGCTAATTAATTCACAGATTTTTGTGCCAGGGTTTTGTAAGGACCTGAATAGTTGCCTTACTACCTTCTGTTAAATGTGAGCTATTTTCTAGAAATCACAGGATTTTCTACCTATGATGCTGGGCTAATAGTGGGTACCATATGAATACTTAAGGATTCCACATAATAGGAGCTCTTTATGTTATAATATTAAACTTGTTAGACTTTTGAAAGCAATTAGGAAATAATGCTTGCTCTAGTGTTTGACTCTATGATTACACTAAAATACTTATTAGAATCTATAATCTCTCAAAAATTTGAAGACCTGCAGATTCAACACGGTATCTTAGCTATTTTTAAATATGTTTTGGCATCAGGTTTTAATGATTATGGACATCGTAGAAGGGGGGAGAGAGAATTAATGAATATAAATGCATCATTTTAGGGGAAATTAGGGGATGATGAGCAGGTAAATTGAGGTTTTATTAGATGATTTGGACGATTTTTAAATATTTATTTATTTTGAGAGTGTGAGCAAGGGTGGGGGGCAGAGACAGAGGGGGAGAGAGAGTCCCAAGCAGACTCCCCTCAGCCCTTTGATGAGCATGGAGCCTGATGCAGGGCCTGATCTGTGACCCTGAGACTATGACCCCAGTGGAATGATCAAGAGCTGGATATCCAACTGACTGAGCCACCTGGGCATCCATATTAGATGATTTTTAAAGTAATGGTAGGGAGGGGTGATGATACCCTGGACTTAGAGTGTAGGGAGAAGAACTGAAATTTATATGAAGCCATTAAAACATTATTCAGTAGTTGATGGTTAATTGGGGGTGTGCACAACAGTATAAAAATTCATTGTGACTGTTATTTTATGGTCCTTTTGGTTGTAAAGCTATTTTGGGCATCCCATAATTAAGAATGGAGATTGGAGTAAGAGAATGGCTCAAATGCACCACTGACACGGAAACAGGTGGACACTCATAATTACAGAGACCTAGAGAGAAAGCCTTTGAGAGCAACCCCAGTTAGGTATTGAGAAGAAGGAGGGGCCAGGGGCTGTTGTGCAATATTCTTGTAATTGGATCATACTTTCTTTAGCTGGTAAATTTATGTGAGAGGACAAAGAGAAGGCTAGCAGCCATCAGAGAGGGGAAGAAGGAGGTGAGTGAGTGTTGGAGCAGAGGGCATCTGCTACTTGTAAAAGATACAAAACTTGGTACTTTTCTGTCTGTAACTTGAACAATGATTATGAAGTATTGAGGCAGTGGTATCTAAATGGTTTAGACTGGTCCAAGAGAATCTTCCTTATTACCATTAATAATGACAAACTCAAATTGTAGAAAAGTATATGAGTTTTAAGATTATGACTTCTAATTTTATAGTAAAGATTTTTATTGGATATTATCAACTAAAAAATTTCATTCATTAGCAATTATGATTTCATTTATATTGTATGACAGTGGTCCTAAGGTTCTACTAAGTTTTATTTTCTTGAGCAATAAGTATTTGGAAAATAGTTGAAATATTTGAAAATTTCAATTTACATGTAATAGTTTTTTGTTAATCAGGATTTTGGTTAATCACAACACTCTTCTCTAACTACATTCTATCGTATGTAATTTAATGAGATTTAAATTTGGATCCATGTTGAAATAAATACAGTGCTTTTTGAAAATCAGTTCTTTTCAATAATTACTTAAGTTTCTATTTTTGTTTATATTTTCTAATAAATTAATGAAACATTTTATTGAAGATAAAAAAATTAATGCCTTAACCATTTTTACAGATGAACAAGAAGACGAAGATGCCATAGTCAACAGGATTTCGTATGTATTTTAAAATTCATTTGTTCTGTTTCTAATTTTGATGTCATAAATTCTTCAAATTTGATTCGTGCCTTTGGGCATAAATGTGGACAAAATTCACCTGAATATTACAATGCTTTTATCGATATTAACCCTATCTTTATGAACACATATAAACAAATATAAAGTTGACTCTTGAACACCATGGGGGTTAGGAACGCTGGCCCTGCACATTTTGAAATTGTGTATAATTTTTGACTTAACTGAAACTTAACTACTAATAGCCTAATATTGACTGGAAGTCTTACTGATAACATAAACAGTTGATTAATACATATTTTATGTTATGTGTATTATATACTGTATTCTTACAATAAAGTAGCTAGAGAAAAGAAAACACTGTTAATTATAAGGGAGAAAAATACATTTGCAGTACTGTACTATATTTATTAAAAAAAATTCACTTAAAAGTGGCCCTGTGCATTTCTAAGCCATATTGTTCAAGGATCAACTGTACGTGGAAAAATGAGGATTGACCATCTCCTGTTAAAATTTGCTTGTTTGAGGAGCTGACAATTTTACCTTCAGAGGTTTTAACCAGGAGGTGGGCTTATGGTTGGGAAAGTTGCTGGGCCATAAGAAAGAAAACTCTTAGCTATTTAATGGTCTGCTGAGAAGACTGGGACAGTCTTGGAATAGGGAATAGACATCTGTTATAGTTGATTGGACATCTCCCTGCTTGCAGCAGGGAGATGGACTCCGATGGTTCTTTAGGTGTCTGTAGCTCTCTTTCTGCTTGTATATGCTGATGATATATGATTGATGTACTCTTTAATTTTTTTTTTGAGGTATCAAACTGGATGGGAAGCAGTGAGTTTCTTTCTGTGAGATTTTGCTTGACTAAAATTTGAGACCACACAGATATAACTACATTGGGGAGGTTCTTATTCCAGGTTTTTTTTTTATTGATACTTGAAAATATTTTGGCGTAGTCCTGAATTTATAGAAAAGTTAGAAATATAACAAAAAAGAGCCTTTTGCCCCAGAATTGTTTGAGAAGTTGCTGACTTGGTTCTTCATTTCCTCAGGGTACTTTTGTGTATAATGCCTATAGACAGTAAGTTCTCCTGTGTATTTGCCATACAACTATCAAAATAATGAAATTGATGCTGTACCCACTCATGCCCCATTCAGATTGTCCCAGTTGTCCCGTTCATGTCCTTTCTTGCAAAAGGACCCCGTTCAGAATCACACATGCCTGTATTTGTCATGTACCTTTAGTTGCCTTCAGACTGAAACCCTTCTTCAGTATTTTCTTGACTTCCCTAACCTTGATACTTCTGAAGATTACAGGATTTGTTTCTTCACGATTAGTGTCAGATTGTTCATCTTTTGCCTGGGGTGGAGAGGAAGTGAAGGAAAGGGAGAAAGGCTGCCTGTACTTATGCAGACATACACCGGATACTCTCATGTACCCTGGGATATTCCTCAGCCATAACAAGGAATAAGGTACTAACACGTCCTACAACATGTAGGAACCTCGAAAACATCATGCTAAGTGAAAGAAACCAGACACGAAAGGTCACATAGTGTATGACTCCATTTATGAGAAATATCCAGATAGGTAAGTCCATCAATGTCATATTGTTGGTTACCAGGGACTGAGGGGAGGACAGAATGGGGAGCAACTGCTTAATGAATACAAGGTTTTATTTTGGGGTAATGAAATGTTCTGGAACTAGAAAGTGGTGGTGTTTGTGCAACACTGTGACTACACTAAATACCAATAAATTGTTCACTTTAAAATGGTTAATTTTATGTTATGTGAATTTCACTTCAATAAAAAAATACTTTCAACCGAGAAGTGACTTTAATAGGGCTGATTCGATTCATGACTGAACAGTGAATATAAATGGACCTTGCTTTACTAGATTTGGTAACTTAAATTATTTTAAATGCCCTAGGGAAAACATCTGTAACTTTATACTGGGAATTCTTGGTCTGTGGGTTTAAAATTTAGGCCCATTACTTGATTTAAATTTATAGGATTAGGGGTTGTAGTTTTATTCCTAACACCATGACATTTGTGAAAATTCTTAAGTGATTTATCGTTTTTCTCTGTCTAAATTACTGTCTAAATTCTCTGTCTAAATAATTTACCTCAAAAAGCTTCACACACTGAAGTAAAGGGCAGATAAAATTCTTTCCCGGTGAAATCCTCTAGGGATGAAGTAAGTACTTGTGAGATGTGTGCCATTCTCCTGTCTGTTTAGTCTGTGCCCCACTTTTGGTGGTAAATCTGTGTACGTGCATTTGTGGATCAGTCATTTACCAACAGACCAGAACACATCACTTAGGCTTTACCCTGCGGTGTATTCTATGAAACAGTGGCTGTGCCTCGTTTCCTTGTGAGGAGGCATAGGAGCCCTGACCTCCCTTTCTGCTTTCACCAGTTCTGCTGCCATTGCTGTTGCAGCGGGTCTGAGGGCTTTTGGGTTCTCCTGGCAGGTGGTTCCTGCATCAGGTGACTGGAGCTGACATCCCCTTCCTGCGGGCAGGTGGGTGTGCACTTAAAGACCGGAGAAGGAGCAGGGGGGAGGGCACCCGAGAGAATCAGGGTTAGTCTCTTCCCTCCCCCCTTTGCCCAGTGATCACCTTTTAGCTTTCACTGCCTTTTCCCCCCCTTGTGTGATAGAATGAGTGAGAAGGGAAGAGGAATGCAGATCTGGGTTCAAATTCTGAACTCAAGATTAACTTGAGGTCAGAAGAGATTGAGAAACAAAGATTTATTTTCTCTGTTTGTGAAGGAGAGCTGCCACTTCCTCTGTCGTGCTGTTGTGTGGATTAAATCACATCTGCAAAATAATCTAGTGTTGGTGCAGGTGCACAGTACGTGGGAATTCAGGGTTGCCTCCCTTCTCTCCACCATCTTTCCTTGTCTTCCCTCCACTGAAGAGGAGGAAGTGGAAGGATAGGTCTGCCGAATAAGGAGGAGAAAGGGAAGGAGCTCAGACAAGTTCTTAAGTGTAGTGATTGGCAGCACCACCTGGCCGCTTGAAGCAGGGATCTCCACAACTGGCTCAGCACCCATGTCGAATGGGAAGCATATTCCTTGGCCTTTTCTCACCTCCCGTTAGACCCACATTTGCTTTCTCCTTTGCCCCTTTGTTCTGTTCTCTGTTTGTATCTACTTGTGCCCCCAAATTAACTTTGCAACCAAAAACTACATTTTCTGAGAGCTACTGTTGGCTAGTTAGTTGATTTGATTTGGATTTAAGTTATTGATATAAAAATAGAATGCCTAACTGATGAAACTTTTTGAGCCTTTGCAGGTGAGGGGAGGGTTTCCCATTGCAGGAGGTAGGCCTAGCATGAGGTATCAGAGCCCCGGGGGTGATCTGGTATGGGCTTTCAGGGTCTGAGAGGAGGGAGAGAATTTTCCCTGCAGTGGGAAATCCTGACGTGGAGTGTCAGCTGGAGGAGATCATAAGGGGTACCCATATGTGTTCAGGGATGCTCTCTTACAGGGAGTCAGAGGTTGGGGAGGGCATCCATGCAGGATGACAGAGCCCAAGTAGGCTGAGGAGGGTGTTCCCAGAGGGATGGCCTGGCATCCCCAGAGATTGCGGGGGGGGGGTAGGAAAGTCCAGAATGGGGAGTCACCTGAGCAGGAAGATGCCTCTGCATGGGGTGGGAGTGTCAGATCATTTCCAGGGGATTGGTCCATTAAAGGTGATGGGAGCCATTTGCGGTTAGGGGAAAGGGAGAAAAATGAAAATGAACAGGGTTGTTGCATTGCAGTTGGACTTGCAAGTGGACTATCACTGTGGACTCATGGTTTTCAATATAAAGTTATTGCACCAGATCTAGATGTAAAGGTGGGTGCATGTAAGTGAGCATATGTACATGTACGCATAGTGCATACTTGCATTCCTTGCCTGTCCACTGGGAGCATGACACCCCAGTAGCAATGAGTATATTTAACACCAGATATGTGCTTCTAAATACAATTTTCCACTAATAGGAACCAGGGTTCATTGGGGGAGAAGCTGACTGCAGGGGTAAGGGAGGGGAAGTTCCAGGCTCATTTTATACATGTGGTACTGCCAGAATCCAAGGAAGTGCTCCAAGAGCGATGGGGTGCATGTCAAAAAGACTCAGAAGCCTTCAAGGGCTTTCACAACAATCAGGGACAATCTCAGTGTCTGGAGAATAATTGTAATGGATTATACACAGAATAAAATAGAAAAATCTTGAGTCCATACTGATAGGAATCGGTAAATGAATAAATTTTTTGGGAAGGAACGGGGTATTTTTCCTAGTTTCAAACTTAGCTTCCCACAAAATACTTATTAATTAGAAGGGAAAGGAGTGATGTTAAAGAGCCCTGGCAGACACCATCCTGACCAGTGGTCAGTCAGAATGTGACCAGCAATGGGGTGAACAGAAGTTCTAGGCCACCTGGTAGCCTGCAAAGAAAAGTGTGAGGCATTGCTTCTGCGATGCTCCCGCCTCGTGGACATGACAGATGAGGCTGGGCCAAAGCGGAGTTCCCTAATTCCCCGCCGGTGTTCTCCAGCTGCGGCCTTCTCCATCACAGGCAATACCAGCTCCACCATTCCCATTCTCAGGCTAAAAACTCAGAGTAGGCCTTGAGCCTTCTCTGCCCCCACCCCCAGGAAGTCTTGTGGCTTCTGTCCTCAGAGTCTGCTCCATTTCAGAAGACGACATTTGTGAAATGGTACTTGAATCTGAGGGGCACTTCAGTACGTCTGTAAGCTATGACCACTGCTGCCCTTTTTCGACTTGACTCGGCCTTACCTTAGGGACCCCTTGTCAGCATTGACCTGCATTGCATCAGCCTTTTCTGAGTAGTGGGTGCTCACGGGCAGTGTGAGAGAGTGGCAGCATCTTGTCTGTATATCCAGAGCCCAGTCACAGTACCTGAAATGCAGTAGATTCTGGAAGTGTTTTGTTGAGAGTTGGCATTGTAGTTATGGTGACCATACATTCAGGCTTTTCTGGATCGTTCATGATTTCAAAATAGTTTACCTATATGCCCTTATAAGCTTAGGTTTTTGTCAGATTNGATTTTTTTTTATTTATTTATTTTTTTTTTTAATTTATTTATTTGACAGAGATAGAGACAGTCAGTGAGAGAGGGGACACAAGCAGGGGGAGTGGGAGAGGAAGAAGCAGGCTCCCAGCAGAGGAGCCCGACGTGGGGCTCGATCCCGTAACGCCGGGATCACGCCCTGAGCCGAAGGCAGACGCTTAACCGCTGTGCCACCCAGGCGCCCCATGGATCGTTCATGATTTCAAATAGTTTACCTATATGCCCTTATAAGCTTAGGTTTTTGTCAGATTACAGGTCCCAGTTTTTGATTTGGAAACTATGGTTGGCCTTCTTGCTGTTTATGTGGTCAGTGACATGTGAGCTGAGAGGAGAGGGCTTGACTACTGAGAGGAGTGTGGAGAGTCGTGCTCAGGGTGCTTCACAGGGCAAATGACATAAAGGGGACCCTAGGGACAGAGCTGACTGTGCCCCGGAGCGCGGATCCATGAAACGCATTGAGGTTTGGTGTACGAGAAGGCGGGGTACATCGCACTGTATGCGGGAGTCTGTCATGGTGAGAGGAGCCTAGTGCACGTACGGGAATAGCTGTGCAGGACCTGGAATGGCAAGCTTGTGGGTTTGATCCTACTTTTAGCATTGGAAGGAAGAAATGGTAGTGATTGGAATAACTTCCTCACTTGACTTGCAAGGACAAAACCAGAGAACCATGCTTCAGGCCACTGGCTGTAGTTGTCAGAGTTGGCAGTGGACCTGGGTGGACATGTTCCCAGTGCTTTTCCCAGGAAACATGCCCACTCAGCAAAACAGCTTCTAAGCCTTTTTCTGTGTCTAATTTGAGTTGTATTTTTGGTATGTATAATATGATCTGCATTTAAACCTTATCAATGATTTACTGGACAGAGGCTTCATGGTTGCTTTGGCTTTTAAGTAGGAAAACACTTCTGTTGGTTGCCACAAGATGGCATTGATCTCAAAGTTACTCTAGTGGATGTGTATTTCAAGCTTTTAGTATGTCTTTTTTTTTCTTACACCTTCTTACATTTACTTTCATGTTCTTCCTATGTTGACTTTAATGGGATGGCTATTAAATTAAGGTTCCATCTCTAATGTTGGTGAGGCTTTCTTTTCCTTTGTCTTTTTAGTCTTTTTTTAAAAAATGAGATACAAAATTTTAAACATTTAGGACATGTGTAACTGAGAAAGTGAAAACACCTTAGAATCTCACTCTCCTGTGGGATTGTTTTATATTATGCTAGGTTTTTTTTTTGAACCTCTATTTTCCTGTGTGTATAAATGCATTTTTTTGAGGAGGGGAAGCATGTTTTCTTTTTATTGTCCATCCTTTTTCAGTTTTTTTTTCTTTTTTACTTAGATTATTTTAGACATCTTTCTGTATTAGTATTTATTAGCAATATCTGATTTTTAAAAATGACAAAATAGTGTTTTAAGTACTGTTTAATAGTAGAATATTGTTTAATAGTTCCCTGCTATTTCCTAGTATAATTTATTTTGCCTTTACCCGTTTTAAGAGGTAGCTGGCTTTGTTGTTTTTTCTCTTGAAATAACCAATTTGAATTGATTTGTTTTTTATACTGTTTTCACAAGTTTTTTTTTTTTCATCTGAATCAGTTTTTGCATTGCTGTTAGGATGTATTTGCCAAAGTTGTTAATTAAATGCAATTGTGAAATATTCAAATTTAAAAGAGGAAAGAGACTATGGCTTATTCTTTGTGAAATGTGCAAAGTACTCTGTCTTCTATATGTGATTCTTCTAGGGCCTACTCGTTCGAGTTAATGACCTTTATCACAGAGTGAGGAGTTTTAGAGTACACCTAATTGAACTTCTAGTATCATACATATATCATTTGAGTCCCAACTACACATATTTAATAAAAATCTTATGTAACTTTTTTGGATTAAAAGATTTAAGAGTTTTTATCCTTTTTGAATTTCTACTACATTCCTTGCTTTTTCCAATTGCTGATGACCATGATCTCTTCTCTTCCAGGTTGTTTTTGAGCACGTTCACTCTGGCAGTTTCCGCTGGGGCTGTTTTGCTTTTACCCTTTTCAATAATCAGCAATGAAATCCTGCTTTCTTTTCCTCAAAACTACTATATTCAGTGGCTAAATGGCTCCCTGATTCATGGTTAGTATATATTGCTTAATATAATCACAATGAATGTTTTCTTTTTTTACTGCACTGTATTTTTAGATTTGCCTTTTCTTAATTTCCTTCATAATTTGCATCTTCCTCCAATAAACCATGAGTCCGTCATAAAATCAGAAAACCAGATTTTACTTACTATTCCTATTCTTAGTTGTGAAAGGCTTTTCTGTTTTACTTAATCAAGAAGCAGTCTTTATACTTAACAATGATTTTGATAAATAAGTTCTCATTTGAATATTTAGCAAGAGAATTTTGGCTTATCTGGATATGTCAAAAGAACTCAACCTTCATTTAAGACCTAAAAATAGTAGCCATAGTTTTCTACTTCATTTATTTTCTGTTAGTTACTTTTGTCATTTAAGAATGTCTAATTGAAGGGGAAAAGCTCTTTTGTCAAGTACAAACTTTAAAATTAATGTGGTTAAAAAAGTGACTTATTTACTGTGGGCAACATGGTATAATGCTTAGAGGCCAAATAGACCTGCATTCCAATCTTGACTATGCCATTTTCTAGAAATTTTTAGTGAGGTATGATCTTTTAATTTTAATTTATAAAATATATTGCAAGATCTAATATATAGATCTTTCTTATAAGTTTCATTGTCCTTCCCCCTTTATTCTTATTGAATTGTGATTTCTTTGTATGTGAAACACATCAGCTTTTTATTAGATTTTTGTAAATATATTCTAGTTATTTTTCTTTTTAACTTGATTTGCTTTTTTGATTGACAGAATTATTAACATTTGTATGTTATCCAGTGTCCAGTCTTTTTTCTTCCTTTGGTTTCTCTAATTGTTTTGTGTTTAGAAGATCCTTTCCCTTCCTGAGATGTGACAGATACCCCCTCCTCCCCTCATTTTCTAAAGATGATTTTGTTTGTGCATAACTCTTTAATTCATCTGGAATTTATACAGACAGCTACCTTTTCTCTCAGTCCTTTGTGTTTAAGGAAATGCTACGTTTGTTGTAGAGTATTTGGGAAGCAATATACGGTGGAGAAAATTAATGTTACCCACAATCCTACAGCCCCAGAGCTATTGGGAATATTGTGGCCTGTAGCCTTCAGTAAGGTGTGTTCCTGTGGATACATAACCAGATGGAAACCTTCATGGCCTCACTGATAATTTGTATTTTCCTAAATCAGCGTACAAGGGGGAGGTTTCCATGCCATTAACTACTTTTCTGTGTAATTTACAGTATTGCCTGGAGCTATTACAAGCATGGATTGTTCCCAATTTTTTAATTAAAAAGGCTCCAGTGTACATCTTTACAAATAAATATTTGTCCTTAGGATAAATTTCTGTAATTCACTTTCTGGGTAAGCACACTTTAACAGTTTTGAGAAGATATTTCCTGATTCTGAAAAGCTGTGTGAATTCCACTAGTGGTTTCACTTTCACTGGTGGGATAGGGGAGGGGTTCCTCTTCCCAGAATGCATCTTCATCAACTGTGGGTGGTACTTAAAACCTGCCAGTTCAAGGGGCGCCTGGGTGGCACAGTTGGTTAAGTGTCTGACTCTTGGTTTCTGCTCAGGTCATGATCTCAGGGTCATGAGATTGAGTCCTGCATCGGGTTCCATGCTCAGTACAGTCCACTTGGATTCTCTCTCTCTGCCCCTTCCCCACCAATAAGTCTTTAAAAAAAAGTTCCAATTCAAACACATGAAACATTTCCCCTCTTAAATGTACATTTCTTTAATTACTAGTAAGGGTAAACATTTACAAAACATACTCAGAGGTCATTCATAGTTATTTTTTTGTAAATTGCCTACCTATGTTTCCTTTGCCTATTTTTACAGTGTTTTTCCCTCTCTTTCTTTTTTTTAATTAAATTTTTAATTTCTGTTAGTTAACATACAGTGTAATGTTAGTATCAGGTGTACAATGTAGTGATTCAGCACGTCCATCCACCACCCGGTGCTCATGACAGGTGCCCTCCTTCATCCCCATCACCTATCTCACTCATCCCCCACCACTCCCTCCCCTTTGGTCACCCCCAGTTTGTTTTCTGTAGTTAAGAGCCTGTTTCCTGGTTTGCCCCTCTCTCTTTTGTCTGTTTGCTCATTTGTTTTGTTTCTTAAATTCCCATATGAGTGAAATCATAGGGTATTTGTCTTTCTCTGGCTGACTTATTTCTCCTAGCATTGTACTCTTACTCCATCCATGTTGTTGCAAATGGCAGGATTTCATTCCTTTTTATACTTGCAGTGTTTTTTTTTTTTTAAAGTAATTAGTTGTCTATCAGAGGTTAATTGCAAACATTTTCCTCCCATTTGTCCTTTAATACTGCTTAAACAGTTTTTTTGACATGAAAAATTTTAACGGTTTAATCACATATTTGAATCTGGCCTTTGTGGTTTCTATTGTGCTTGAAAGTAGAAACAAATGGAGTCATGATGCTCTGAAGACCAAATGAATTCAGTAAAATTAGGACTAATTATTAACTGAATAAAAAGAAATTACTCCATTTTTTTGCTTAGCAATTGAAAAAAGCGCAAATAAGCAAACTGAAATTGATACAAAAAATAAATCCTCTACTGAAAAGTCAGCTGTTGTGAAAGGCAGGAAACAACCTGGAAAGTAATGGCTATGAGTGTTTTGGTGAGTTATTTTAGATGACATGTTATTTGTTATTAAAAATACTTGGATAATATATAATTTAGAAACTGGTTTTTACATGTATTATCTAAAATGTTTGAGGAAGATTGTTTAGCATGGTTCCCCTTGGCTCTAGCTTTCTGTAAAGCTGTGGATACTATGGCACATACATTTTGCAGGGTTGGGCTCCAGGTGTTTTTACCAGCAGTGCAGGTGGTCTCAAGCTGGCCTAACCATAACTAGTATGACAGGTGAACTGGCCTTTGTTTCCAGTTTTACTAAGTAGAAATTTCATGCTATACTTAACGACCTTCACATACTCTAAATCAAGGCTATTTCTAATATTCTGTTTCTGGACTGGAAATAAGAGCTAAAACATGACATGCCATATATCTGGAGGCCTTAAACTCTGGAAGTAAATATATTCGTTTAATTGGTAGTCTTTCTCATTATAATATAAGGTGTGTAAGCTCGAATATTTTGTTTATAAATTAGGGCTTAGAACCATGATTCCCACATAGCGATTGCCTAATAAGCGTGTTGAATGCATATTTAATAAACAGTAATTTTGAACTCCAGTAAACCATATCATCTGAAAGGGGGAACTAGAAGAAGAACCTTTTATGTATTTTTAAAAAGATTTTATTTATTTGACAGAGACAAAGCGAGAGAGGGAACACAAGCAGGGGGAGTGGGAGAGGGAGAAGCAGGCTTCCTGCTGAGCAGGGAGCCCGATGCGGGGCTCAATCAGGACCCTAGGATCATGACCTGAGCTGAAGGCAGATGCTTAATGACTGAGCCACCCAGGCGCCCCAGGAAGAACCTTTTAAATGATGTTACTGCTTCTAAATGTACTCTTAGGAATAGGTTTCAGGAGGCCTGGGATGTAATTCCTGGAAATTTTCCTTGAGGGTTTTATGACCCCTGGCTTTGTTTCTGCTAAATCTTTCGTAGGTCTGTATCCTTTGCTGCATGTAGTGAATTTCATAAATCTTTAAATTCATTTTTCTCTTCTAAATTCATAGCTTTCTTTAACTTTGTTGATGACATTCGAGGGAGTGCTTATTATTAGTCCTTAAGATTGTCTTGGGGTTGAAGATTTGTCAACCTTAGACATTCTTGCTTCTTGGCTTTTAAAAAATCATTAATGGGGCCAAATTATGGTAATACTGAGATATGCCCTGATGCATATCCTGTGTTCTAGACACACACTTCCTTACCACCACTTCCTTGTGGTGAAGCAGTCCAGTTTCCCCTTGGTGGTCAGAACTCCCTTCCTTGCTGGTTGATTGAGAGGCATGAGGACCCAAAGTGCTGAACTTGCAGTTCAGTGAAATCATTGTTGTGTCTCCTGGTGGAAATGTTCCTCTCTTTGGAGCTAGAACCTCTAGCTTAGCAGCACTAGTTCCTAAGGTTATAGGAACAGGAGGCAGAAAGTTTGCTAGTGGGTCAGTAGGGATAATAACGAGTGCTACCTTTCCCGTTTCTACCCCTCGATTCTGGGACCTGTGAACCCTAGCTGTGGGAGAAATACCACCATATATTGAATACAGATTCAGGGTGAACACAACCTCCTAGAGACCTTTCTTCAGCCCTGCAAGGTATTGTCACCTAGCTGGCACTGCAACTGAGTCTTTAGAAGGACATTCTAGTATTCTATCAAACCACCTGCTTCAGGATTGTGGGAAGCATGGGTGACCAGTGAATCCCAAGGGCATGGGCCCATTGTTCTGCTGTGAAGTATTTCCTAGATCAGAAGCACTGCTGTGATGATGGTGGGCAAGGCATTCTGAAAGTCCATAGATAGTAGTTTTGGCAGAAGCTTTGCATTCAAGGCAAATCTGTACCCAGAGTAAGTGTCTGTTCCCGTAAGGACAAAATGCTGCCCTTTCCATGATGGGAATGGCCCATTTCAGTGAACCCACCACCAGGTAGCTGGCTAATCTCCCCTGGGAATGGTGTCATATTGAGGTCTCAGTGTTGGTTTTTGGTGCTGGCGGTTAGGCATGCAGTGGTAGCCATAGACAGGTGAGTCTGAGGAGTATAAGTGCACATTGTTGAGCCCGTACATAATCTCCACCCTGCCATCATGGCTACTTGTTTATGAGCCCATTGAATTGTGACAGGGGTGGCTGGGGAAAGAAGCTGACTAATATTTGTGAAACAGATAGTCCTATCCACTTGATTATTAAACTCCTCCTTTGCCAAGGTCCCCTTTTGATGAGCAGACACATGGGACAGGAATATCTTCACATTTTTTTTTTCCTATTCAGAGAATGCTATCTGTATACCTCTGCCCCAAATTTCCTTGTTATTAGTTTTCCAGTCATGTTTCTTCCTGACCACCTAACCAAATCACTGGACACAATTTATAATTTATAATTTATAATTACATGTCTGGACATTTCTCCTCCCAAGCAAATGAACAACCAGGGGCATTGGGGGGATTTTCCTTCACTGCTGTCCTTCAGGGATATCCCAGAGGGGCTCCACGGCTGCAGCTGTCCACTCTGGCTGGTGTCGTGCAGACCGTCTGTAAACCAGGTCTGAATCTTTTCTTCCCTCTGTCCGCTGATTGTAGGGAACTCCCTATGAGGCCCTAGGTGCAAGTTGGGGGAGAGCAGTAGTAGGGCAGGAGTGAAGAGCATGAGTATTTGGTCCACTTGTTCATGTCACTGACTTGTACCTTCAGGGCCTGCTTGGGCCGGACCACGTACATACCACTACCATTTGATGATGCAGTGTTGCTGTTGCATGTCTGATGTTACGGCTCGGTGGGTCAGATCACACCCTGTTCATGATGGGCCGCTCCAGTCACATGGTAACTCGGTGGCACATGATCAAGTGTTCAGTCTCTTTTAAGGCCCAGTAACAGGCCAAGATCTGTTACCTAAAAGAGAGTTGTTACCTGTGCAGGGCTGTCCTTCAGGTATGTCCCAGAAGGGCTGTAGTGCTGTAGGGCTTTGCTCTAAAGTCCTAAGGGCCTGTGCTGTGATCCATCTATAGCACCTGCCAAAGGCTCCAAACAGCAGCCCTGTTTGCCATGGACACTTCAGGCACCATTGGATTTGTGGATCAAATGGCCTGAGTGTCAGAGCAGCTTGTGCAGCAGCCTGTACTTGTTGCAGAACCTTCTTTTGTTCTGGACCCTGCTGTAAACGGGCAGCTCTGGGGGTCACTTGGTAAATGAGCTGGAGTAACACTCCAGAGGAGGAATATGAGGAATATGTTACCTTCAAAATCCCAAGAAGCCCATGGACATTGTGCCTCTCTTGGTTGTAGAAAAAGCCAGATTCAACAACTAATGCTTCACCTGAGAAGAGAGATCTCCACGTGCCCCACACCACTAGACCCCTAGAAATTTCACTGAGATAGAGGGCCCCTGAATTATTCTTGGATTTATTCTCTACCCTCTGACATGAAAATGTCTTACCAATAAGTCTAGAGTACTTGCTACTTCTCACTCACTAGATCCAGTCCGCACAATGTCATCATTAGAATGGGCCACTGTGACATTTTGTGGAAGGGAAAGGCAATCAGGATTCCTGCGAATTAAATTATAACGTAAGGGCTGTAGAGTTGGAGTGCCCCTGAAGTAAGACAGTGAGGATGCTTTGCTGGCCTTGTAGCTGAAAGTAAACTTCTTCCGGTGGGCCTTATGGACAGAGATGGAGACAGAGGCCGCTGTCACATCAGGAGTCACATACCAGGTACCAGGGTGTGTGTTAATTTACTCAAGCAGTGAAACCCCATCTGGAACAGCAGCTGCAGCCGGTGTCACCACCTAGTGAGGCTTATCGTAAGCCACTGTCATTGTCCTAAGGTCTGTCTGTTTTGGGGATGTAGGAGTCACCACTTCTGTGTCTTTCAAGCCCTTGATGGTGGCGCTAATCTCTGCATTTCCTTTGGGGATGTGGCATGAATTTTAGTTTACTATTTTCCTATTTAGAGGCAATTCTGGGGGTTTCCACTTGGCATTTCCCACTGTAATATCCCTTACTATCCAGGTCAGGGGACCAGAGTAGGGATTCTGTTAGCTGTGAAGTGTATCTGTTCCTTATACATTCCGGCACTGAGGATGTGACCATAGATCGGGTTTACAGACCAACTGTGACACATGTGAGACCTGAGCTAACATTCTGTTGACCAGCTGACCTCCATAAGCCCTTGCTCTGACTGGTGGGCCACAGTGATGTTTTGGGTCTCCTAGAATTAGTGTCAGTTCAGAGCCAGTGTTTAGTAGTCCCTGAAAAATCTGATGATTTCCTTTACCCCAGTGCAGTTACATCATCCACATTCATTTGTCAATCATATATCGTCTTGTAACACTTATGAGATTTTCCTGAGTTGTTATTTGTTTTTTTTTTTTTTGTTAAGCCTTTTGTGAATTTATGCCAGATTCTTTGAGGTCTCAGAATATGTCTGAAATTCTCTTAATCTCCCATGGATCACTGCTCCAGTACTTTCACACTGAAATTGTCCAATAAAGATTCATTGTTGAGTGAATAAAAGTTATTTATTGTGTCATTAGGAATACCTTGGTAAAAAAAGAACTTAATTTGAAAAGAAATTTAATGGCTTATCCTATAAAATTGTCAGTGGATGGTTTTGATTGCTTGTGCCTTTAGTGTGTAAATCACATGGACTAGGCCAACGTATGTATTGATAATGCTTTGGTATATATAAATATATTTAGTTTGAATTAAATACAGTGTCTGGATTTTGGGCACATGGATTTGAGATGTCACATGTTAACAAGATTACGTTAGAATGCCATTTCACTTCTGTGGGCCAGAATTTAGTAGCATAAATAATTAAGATACTAACCTTAGTTCTAAATCTGTATCATGTAGCAAGATGTATCTCTGTCTACGATGGGAAAATGATTAAAATAACTTGAAAAATGTGATAAATAAAAATGATATTGGAGCTGGAATGAAGCAGAATGGTAATCCTCTGGTCATTGACAGTTTTAGCCCAGGGTCTTTGTCACTTGTCAGCTGGATGCTGTGAGGTGTGTCCCATCATTCACTTAGTGTGGGTATGACATGCTGGCAACTATAGTTATCATAGGATGGTACAAAGAGAGCAGAGAAGACAAATTAAAATGGTAGCTAAAATTTGTATTGTCACTTTTATTGTTAAAATTGGAAAAGGGTAAAAAATGGATAGAAAAAGGAAAGTATCTATTTGTATTCACTTTCTTTGTATCTTGTTAAAAACTTAGCGGAAAAATATGAAACTCTTCAGTTCCGTAAATTGAAACAAGTGCTTAATGGGTTTACCTTTCGGGGTGATAGACATGTTTTGGAGTGAGATGGTGGTAGTGGTAGCATGACTCGTGAATGCACTAAATGCGTTGAATTACTCCCTTTAAAATGGTAATTTTATGTAAGGTGAGATTAAAGTTAAAATAAAAACTAAACAGGAATAAATCTTTGGAAGGTAGGAGAATGATGGAGTTAAGTTGTAGCCTTAAATAAAGTCAGGAAATAATTCTTCAGGTTTTGAGGTATTCCCCCACTGGGGGCCAATTTTTGCTAAGCTGTCCATAATCACTTATGAAACGGAGACACACGTTTATAACATGATTGCCTATTTGACATTTACTCTGTTAAAAGATAACCACCATGAACCTCACTAGTCTTTTGAAGGTATGGGTGTTTTATTTTGATTTTTCAACAGGAATAGACAATATGCTGTTGTGGGTATAATGAAGGAACAATACAAAATCCATCTTTATTTTATCCATTTTCAAGTCTCACAGAAGATTAAAAAAATCAGACTTCTAGATTATAAGCAATCAAACTTAAAAAAAAGAAAAATAACTATTACATTTACTTATGTATAGATATTAAATCAAAAGTCAGTCCTTCATAAAGTTTAATACACCATTATTAGTTAAATGTTACTAGTAGTTTCTAATTAATTGGTCTTAATAGTCATTTGTCATAATATGCATCACTGTAGTTACTAGATGTTAATGGAGGTATTGTTTATAATACTAAAAATAAAACACACTCTAAGTGTCAAAGTAAGAAATTTGCTTAATTGAATTTTGGTGGATCCCAACAGTGGAGTACTTTTTTGACCATTATAGTTGATGATGTACTAGTATTTGTTGATAGAGAAAGATGTTGAAAAACATGTTTTTCTCTGGGTGGTAGGATTAATTACAGTATATAAAAATTTTTTTGGTGCTTGTATAACATTTCTACAATGGACATGTATTGTTTTTTTGTTACAAGGAGAAAGTTAAGGTAAAAAATTTCACAACTCATTGCTAAAATTGTTCTTTATTTTTTGTTTTTCTTCTAATAGAAGCTGTTCTAATTCTGAGGTTCAGACAATACTTACTGTTCAAAAGCAAGCTTGTCTTTCTCTAAGGCTTCTGCTTTCTTGGTAGAATTTTTTTATCATATAACTCATTTTTTGACAATTGCGTTAGAGCCTCGATTCCACTGAAATACTGATTTTAACTTGGATTTGTCATTTTGGAAATTACTGAATATGGCTGAACTCTGATTAATTTTCTGTTTTAAATTCATGAAGTTTTTGGTCTGTGTGATGAAAAGTGATAGATATTTGCTTCATAGTATTGTATGTCGAATTTTGGAATATTTTGTAACTCCAGCAGATGGAGCTAGAAGTTAATGCATCCTATGGTGATCCGGCAATTCAGTTTGGTTTGGTTTGAAACGAAGTATTCTAGGATTCTAGGATTAGTAAATATTCTAGGATTAGTAAATATTCTAGGATTAGTAAATATCCCCCATCTTTGGGGGATAGTCATAGGACATCTTTCAGAGAGGTTGTCACCGATACTGATTTAGACAAACTACAAGGTTTTTGAATTTTTTGGGTTAATATTGAAGGATTTTAGCTATATTGAAGTAATTTTAGTTATATTTGCAGTAATTTATCGAAGTTTTTGGCTTATATTGATGTAATTTAACTATACTGAAGTAATTTTAGCGTTTTGAAGTAGAGAAATTTGATTAATATTTTTATTTTATAAATTAATATGTAGTCATAGGAGGTATATTATATATTAGTCCTAATGTAATGTTAGGTAAGTTTCATCAAAATTACAGAATAATTCTTAAGGGATATTTATGTATGTATGTCTGATATATGTTTATAAAATGCTGAAAACTTAGTCTTACAGAATTGTCAAGAATATAATTACTACTTAGAAATATATATTAGATATATTAGTTTTCTCTATATTAGATGTTTTTCTCATAGTAACTTTAACTTATATGTTGTAGATTTAATAATTAAATTAGCATAAGCTAAGCCTGAAACTTTCACATTTACTTACTCTGGTAAATAAACTTAATTTTTTGCATTTAATTATTTAGACTTTGAATAAAAACTTGTTATTTATGTAGATGATTATCCTGTTAAGACTATCAACTCTCAAATTGTTTGTGTTAAGTGAATATTTCTTGCAAATGCAGTGGAGTTTCTGTATCATATTATAATCATTTCTACAGTTGTGGTTGTCAAAATCAGTAGTAGTAATGTTGAGTCTCCTGGGGCAGTTGGGGGGAAATAAAAAAATTTTAAAATTTTATATATATACACACACGTATGTATTATATATACACACGTATATAGCATACATATGTGGACATATATACACACATATATTACACGTATATGAAGTTCAGTATGTAAAAGTGTAGGCACCGAATTGCATGTCATACTAAATGAGTTGGTATTCAGAATCTTTGTGATCATACTCATCATTTTCTTCACTTGTTCTGCAGACATTGCTGCTTGTTGGTATCTGTTGATATAGATTTCTTTATTTAGCTTTTCATAACTGTCTTCATTTTGAAGTGTGTGGGTTAGTCAGAGCAGATACTTTTTCTGACTTGTGAGCTTTTGCCCAAGGCAGAGTTTTATTTCTTAACTTTTGATTTTCAGAGAAAATTTGGTAGCTTCCCTGTATGAAAGGGGACGTTTATGATCAGAAGGATGAATTCTGGAAGTATGTATATTTGTAGCTCAAGAACAATAAAAAAGTCCCCTTCTGTGCTACGAATGATAGTTGTTTCAAATTATAAAAAGTAATAAAGTTTTCCCTCCGTTATAAAAGTATGTAGATTTTAAGCATTCAGGGGTTTATATTCATGGTGGCAGCTGTTTGAGAGCAAGCTTTGAGCTCCCTGCTAAGTGGTAATCTGTGATTTGGCCGAAGCTGGGATTTGAACTGCGTAGTCAGTGAGGCTGGTAAATAGAGTGAATGGCATGGCTGATGGGAAGCCCAGCATTTTGTTGGGAGATTACCTAACTGGGATTTGGAGAATTTTGAGTTTCACAACAAGGTTTAAATATGTTTCATGTTTTTTAAGGGTCTTTATTTGCTCCTTATAGAAAACTTGTAATATGTAGAAAAGTAGGAAGAATATCATCCATAATTTTAGTACATTCACATTGTGAGTAATTTGGTGTATTTCTTTGCAGCTTACTTTCTGTATCTATTTTTGGTCATTGTTGTTTTTATATATTTTTAATGTCATGTATATACAGGTTTTTGTTTTGTAAGCTTTTTGGGGTGTAATTAATGAGAATACTTTAAAAAAATTTTTTTAAAAGATTTTATTTATTTGAGAGAGCAAGCGTGAGAGAGCATGAGCTGGGGGAGGGACAGAGGAAGAGGGAGAAGCAGATTCCCCACTGAGCAGGGAGATTTGGGGCTCCATCCCAGGACCCCAGGATCATGACCTGAGCCAAAGGCTGAGCCACCCAGGCGCCCCTTTTGAGAATAATTCTTTGGGAAAGGTTGAGAGCTAATTTTAGCTGTAACCCACTTTCTTATCTTTATCTGGTCAAATTGCTGGTGTGCATTAGAATTTTTCAGTTGTTTGGAGCGTTTGCATTATTTTGAGCTGGCTGGCGGGAGGCACTGACATTTGTTGAGTATTTGGTATGTTATTTCTCTTCTGTTCTTTATGAGAGCCCTATGAGTTAAGTCAGAGCCTGTTTTATACGTGAGGAAACAGTTGAAGTTCCTTTTCTAGCTCATATATAGCTGATAGATGCAAACTTAGGCTGGTCAGATATAAAGTGCCACTCACTCAGACATCTGCCATCAGGAATTTTAGGCCTTTTAAATCATGAATAGTGTGAATGCCTTGTTTTGTTAGGGGACATTATAGCACACAAAGTACATATCGTACATTCAATGTTTTATCGAAGTTGGATTTGTTAAAACCTTTCTGTATTTGGTGTTTTCAGAAAGCTTGGGTGTACATGTGCTCACATATAAACACAGTAGAAGTGCTGATTTTTTTTCAGTGTCTTACAAACTGATCAGAAGCTCAACTAATTTTGTTTCACACAGATGGATAGAATTAATAAGCTGTCATATTCTCAGTTTAAACATTTCCTTTAGTGAAATCTTATTAAACTGATGGCTTTTTTCAGCAGATGATATTAACAAAATTCAAAATATTGTGCTTTTTTCATCCAGAATGTTAAGTGTGAGATCCATACAGTAGTGCAGAAAGAGCAAGAGATCTTGGATCTAATTCCTTGTCTATCATTTGTAAGTTATGGAATTTGTGTGGCATTTATTTAACATCTTTTAAAAAAAAGAGTTTGGTTTCTGAGTGAATTAAACAAGGGATCTCAAAGTTCTTTTCTGTTCCAAAATTCTGTGTTTCCTTGTTATTCTTGGTGCATTAAAATAAAAGTAAACTTTTGCTTATTTTGAACAAATCTTAATTTCAGATTCTTACAAATGTATGTCTACCCTGCTTAAGGGTTTTGTTAAAGTGTTTTGTTATTTAGACCATTAGAAACAGGAAGAGAGGTCCTTTTAATTTAAAGCAATTCTTTGAGAAGATATAAAACTAGTACTTTTTTTCTAAGTTTTTTTTTTTCCTTTCAGAGTGTAAATTGAAAGTAGCAGGTATTGAATAGTATAATAGGAGCTTAACAAAGTGAGGCTTTGCAATGATTTCATTATGTTTAATATGTTTTTAGGACACTATCTTTTTTTAAAAAAATATTTATTTATGGAGAGAGAGCAAGTGAGAGCACATAAGCAGGGGGAGTGGCAAGCAGAGGGAGAAGCTGACTCACCACTGAGCAGGGAGCCCAATGCAATGTGGGGCTTGGTCCCAGGACCCTGGGATCATGACCTGAGCTGAAGGTAGACACTTACTGACTGAGCCACCCAGGCACCCCTAGGACACTATCATTTGATTAGAGTGCACTTTCTAAATGTATCAAAGAATATAATGGGCAGGGTATAGAAAAGGGAGAGAAAAGAATAAGCTTGATGGTTTCGTGAAGTATCCTAGAGACCCACTGTAGAATGTGTACTGGAGCAGTTATATTTTAGGAATTTCAGGCAAGAGGGTAAAGAGAATGGGTATTTTACAATAGGGAACAATTTTGTCTAGTAAGAGGAAACAAAGACATAGGAGTTGAGGCTTAGGCTTTATTGAGTTGTGTGTTGAAACAATTTGAAAAAGGGGCAAGGACATCAATAAGTTTTTGGGAAGTCAACTTCAAACGGTGGGTAACTACAGGTTAAAAACAGTTTTTTAAAGATTAGCAAATCCATGAGGACAGTGAGTAAAGAATGAGTGATCTGCTATGGTGTTTTATGTTCAGAGCATTCCCTCTGTTTATTGTTTTATCCAAAACTAAGGCTCAGGTATGAAGTCAAAAAAAAAATTGAGAAAATCAGTATTCAAGTTTAAAAGCTACATATAATCTGGCCAAGATGAAGTAAGATAGAGTGTATATACCCTCTCATCTAAAACAACTAAGTTTTCAAGAAAACATAGGCACTGAAGAATAGCAGTTCAGGATATGAACTGCTTGAGGGTGCTGCTGGGAGGATTGGGGTGCAGGCTATGGTTGCAGGGCAGGTGGCTGGAGGTTCTGGGCAGAGTACTAGACAGGAGAGAGTTACACAGAGAATCATCTTATTTTACAGATGGATAGAATTAATGGACTATCCAGTTCTCAGTTTAAACATTTCTCTTTGTAAGATCTTATTAAACTGATGTTCTTATTGTGGGCGAGGGAGCTGAAATGAAAGTTTTCATGAGGTTGCATTCCTTATTGGAGGTTCTGGGGAAGAATCTGCTTCCAGGGTCATTCAGGTTATTGACTGAATTTGGTTCTTTGTGGCTGTAAGACTGAAGCCCTCCATTTTCTTGCCAGGTGCTGGTCTTTGTCCTAGAGGCTGCCCACCTCTTATGTTTTTCATGTGACCCCCTCCAGCAAAAGTGGGTTGAGTTGCTCCCTGAGTTACCCGGGTAGGTTTCACCCACCTGGCTAATCTAAGATGATCTCTCTGTCTCCCGATATTAAGGTTCATAACCTTAAGGATTATATCTGCAGTCTTTTTGGCATGTATCCTGGGTTGAATAATGGTCCTCTTTCCTGCCCACCCTTCTCCCCCCATTCAGGTCCACCTAGAACCTCAGAATGTGGCCTTCTTTGGAAATAATGTCTTTGCAGATGTAATTAGTTAAGATAAGGTCACACTGGGTTAGGGTGGGCCCTAATTTAATTACTAGTATTTTTATAAGAAGATAGAACAGAGACACAGACACACCCGAAAAAGGCCATGTGAAGACATAGGTAGATTTGGAGAGATGCATCTGTAAGAACTAGGAATGTATCTACCAGTAAGAGATAAGGAAGGATTCTTGCCTAGAGCCTTCAGAAGGGATATGGCCCTACTGATATCTTGATTTTGGACTTACAGCCTCCAGAACTGTGAAAGAACAAATTTCTGTTGTGGGAAGCTATCCAGTTTGTGGTACTTTGTTAGAACAGCCCTAGAATACTAATATACCATGTAATGTAACATATTCACAGATTCCAGGGATTAAGATATGGACATCTTCGGGGGTTCACTCTGCCTACCTTGAGTCTACAGCTGAGTACAAAACAGGAAAGTATAACCCATAATGAGGAGAAAAATAAGTCACAACTGACTTATAATTGACACAGATTCAGAATTGGTAGATAAGAATGTTTTCATGAGGTTGCATTCCTTATTGAAGGCTCTGGGGAAGAATTTGCTTCTAGGCTCATTCAGGTTATTGGCTGAATTTTGTGGTAAAATGTTGAAGTTTTTATTATAGAAGTGTTTTAAAAAGATAATTGGGGGTGGGGTGTCTGGGTGGCTCAGTTGGTTAGCGTCTGCCTTCAGCTGAGGTCATGGTCCCAGGGTCCTGGGATTGAACCCTGCAATGGACTCCCTCCTCAGCGGGGAGCCTGCTTCTCCCTCTCCCCCACATGTGCTCTCTCTCTCTTGCTCTGTGTCTCAAATAAATAAGATCTTTAAAAAAATAAAAAGATAACTGGCTGCTTAAAAAATAGTACCAATGTAACATATATAGGTAAAATGCATGACAACAATAGCACAAAGGCTGAAGGAAAGAAATGGAAATACACTATTGGAAGATTATTATGCTGTACATGAAGAATTATATCACTTGAAAGCAGATTGTGATGAGTTAAGGTGTATGTGATAAAACTGCAAATAACCCTAAAATAGCTCAACAAGGAGATATAGTCAATAAGCAACTGTAAGAAATAAAATGGAATCATAAAAGTTAGTTAATCCAAAGGAGCACAGAAAAAGAAGAAAAAGGGAAGAAAAATGGGACAAATAGAAAACAAAGAGCAAATCAATAGACTTAAACCTGACTATATCAATAAACATCAGTGGTCTAAAAGCTCCAGTTAAAAGGCAGAGATTGGGGCACCTGGTTGGCTCAGTCAGAAGAGCATGTAACTCTTGATCTTAGGGTTGTGAGTTCAAGCCCCACATTGGGTGTAGAGATTACTTAAAAATAAACAAATAAATAAACTTAAAAAAAAAGGCAGAAATTATCACATTGAATAAAAAGAAAAGACTCAGGTATATTCTGTCTACAGTAAACCCATTTTAAATGTACAGACACAAGTAAGTTTAGAGCAAGAGAAGAAGAAAGCTGGAATAGGTATATTATTATTAGAAAAGGGTACGGATTTTGCCAGGCATAAATAAGATCATTTCATAATGATGAAGGACTTAATTCATCAAAACATAATAAACATTTATCTACCTAATAAGTAGGTATTAAATACATGAAGCAAAAACTTATAGAAATGAAAGGATTAATAGTCAAAATCACAGTTCTATGCAGATTTATCAGTATCTTCTTTTTAATAATTGACAGAACAAATTAAGAAAATTAACAAGATAGAAGATTTGAATAGCATTCTTAACTAATTTGGCCTAATTAGTATTTATAGATTACTCTGCCCAACAGTAGTAGAATATACATTTTTTTAGTACACTTGGTACATTTACCAAGAGAGACCATATTCTGTGCCATAAAATAAGTCTCAATATTTTTAGAAGAATTTAAGTCATACAAGATATGTTATCTAATGAAACTAAATGGGAAACCGTAACAGAAACATATTTAGAAAATCCCTCAATTATTTGGTAACGAAATAACTAATAGTTCAAAGAAGAAATTAGAAGGGAAATTTGAAAGTACTTTTAACTAAATGAAAACAAAAATAAAACATTTGAAAATTTTTAACACTAAAATGCCTGTTTTAGAAAAGAAAAAAGGTCTCAAATCAGTGCCCACAATTTCCACCTTAAGAAAACAGGAAGAGAAGAGCAGATGAATACCAAATTAAAAAGATTGGAAATAAAAAGATAAGAGGAGAAATCAGTGAAATAGAAAACAGAGAAAATACAGAGAAAGTGAGAAGATCAATCAAATTGATAAAGTTGCAGCCAGGTTGATTAGCAAAAAAAAAAAAAAAAAAAAAAAAAAAAAAAAAGAAGACACCAATCACCAATATCAGAAGTGAAGGAGATGACATTACTATGGATTCTCCAGGTATTAAAAGGATAATTAGTGCACATTGTGCCACCTTTATGCCAATACAACACCTTAGAGAAATGGAAAAATTTGAAAGGCAAAAACTACTGAAGTCTCTCAGACATTGTAGAAATATTACAGATGTTCTCACAAATAAACCTGTAGGCCAAGAAGATTTCACTGTCAGTTCTACCAAATATTTAAGGAAGAAGTAATACCAGTTCTACACAGACTCTTTCAGGAAATTGGAAATGAAGGAAAACTTCCTAATTCATGGTGCCTAGCATTACCCTGATTCCAGAACCAGACAGACATTACATGAAAAGAAAATTACAGACCAATATCCCTCATGAACATATATGCATAAATTCTAAACAAAATTTAACATTAATCCAATACAATATATAAAAAGGATAATACATTATGACTTTCGAAAAATCAGTGAATATAATTAACGATATTCAAACCCTAAATAAGGAAAGTCACCACAATACATGCAGGAAAAAAAAGCAGAAGAAAAATTCAGCATCCATTCTTGATTAAATCTCTCAGCAAACTAGGTATGAAAGGGAATTTCTTCATCCTAATAAAGAGCATCTGTAAAAGTCCTACAGGTAACACTGAAGTTAATGAAAGACTGAATTCTTTTCCCTACAAATAGAAACAGGGCAAGGATATCTCCTCTCATCAGTTCTATTCAACATTGTTCTGGTGATTTTTAGAAAATAAAGGACATTGAGGTTAGAAAGGAAAAAGTGAAACTGTCTCTATTAACAGATGATGTGGTTGTCTATATAGAAATTGTGATGGAATCTATAGTTAAAAAGCTATTAGAACCAATAAATGAATTTGCATGGTTGCAGGATACACAATAAATATACAAAAATCAATTGCATTTCATATACTAGCAATGAGTAATTGGACGTTGATTAAAAAAAATGCTACTTGTATACAGTGGCATCAGAAACATGATATACTTAGGGATGTGTGAGACCTATATACTAAAAACTATAAAACACTGCTGACAAAAATTAAAGAATGTCACAGTAAATGGAGAGATCTACCATGTTCATGGATAAGAAGACAATGTTAAGATGTCATTTCTCCCCAGGTTGGTCTACTGATTCAATTCAATCTCATTCAGAATCCCAGCAGGCTTTTTTTTTTTTTTGGTAGAAATTGAAAAGCTGATCTGAAATTCAGATGCGAATTCAAAGGACTTAGAATAGCCAAAGCAACTTTGAAAGAGAACAAAATTGGAAGACTTACTACCCAACTCAAGGACTATTTTAAGGCCACAGTAATCATGATGGTGTGGTACTGGCATAAAGATAAATAGATCGACTCTATGGAATAGAGGATCCAGGAATATATCTACACATATATTGCCAATTTACTTTCAATGAAGGTGCAAAGGTAATTTGGTGAAAAAAGAGTATTCTTTTCTACAAATGGTGTTGGAGCAATTGGATAATCATAGGGAAAAAATGAACTTCAGTCCATACCTGGCATCATATACAAAAGTGACTCAAAGGGATCATAGACCTAAATGTAAATCTTTAAACTTTAACCCCTGTAGAAGGAAACATAGGAGAAAGTCTTAGTGTTACTGGGCTAGACCATAATTTCTTGTGTAAGATGATCTGTAAAAGAAAAAATTGGTAAATCGGACTTTGTCAAAATCAAGAAATTTTGTTCTTTGAAGGATACTTGTAAAAAGATGAAAAGACAGTCTACAGATGGGGAGAAAATACCTGATAAAGGACTTGTATTCAGCATATATAAAGAACTTGCCAAACTCAGCAATAAGTAAACAAACAATCTAATGAAACAATGGGCAACAGACTCGAAGAGACTCTTCACTGAAGAAGATATAAATGGGTGACAGATAAGTTCATGAAGATGTTCATGTTACTCTCTATTGATTAGGGACATGCAAATTAAAACAGTAAGGAGATACCACCATATACTTGTTAGAATGGCTGATACTGAAGGACTCCTCTTACCACATTTTGGTGAGAACAAAAGTTTTGTGTTTTGTTTGTTCCTGTGTCTCCTGTGCTTGGAGCAGTGCCTTCTAAATAAGGGCCTTGAAAGAACATCTACTGCCTATTTTCCAAAACACTGAATAAGTGCATGTGGTAGATTGAATTTATGCTTAGCATAATTTTATCTTTAACTCTTGATTTTATAAGGATTATAGGCATTATTTTGAAAATCATTTTTAAATTTGAGTGTTTTACCTATAAAAGGTGTAAGATGTTTGGCCAGACATAATCCCAAAGACAGACTTAGTCTTCTTTTTCTAAATCTATTTTTATTATCATCTTAGTAGCTTTTTTTGGTGGTTTTATAAGAGTACAGAGAGTGCCAAAAAGGGAAAAGGTGATATGAACTTGCCTGCCTCTTTTATATTTTCCTTCCCACTTAGAATTACTTACTTAAACTTCTATGATATAGTGATTTTTAAAAATCCCAGGAGTTAGCTCTGCCACTGGCAGGCTCTTCGACCTTGACTAAGTTATATAACCGGCCTGTGCCTCTGTCTTGTTGGGGGATTCCTATGAGTTGGTATAATATTGGTACATTACTCAGTACATGAGTTGGTATAATATTGGTACATCACTCAGAATAGTGCTTGGCACAGAAGGGTTCAATAAATGCTAATTATTACCTTTAGTGTTTTTATGAGGTGTCAATTAAATGGTATTATGCATGTAAAATGTCTAATAGAGTATCTGGCAATTATTAAGTGCTCAATAAATGCTAGTGGCTCTAATTTAAATATTCAGATGCCAATATGTCTAAAGAGACCGTGTCTTTGGATCTCTGCATTTGTCATATCTTTAGTAAATTTGTTTTAGGACATGAGGAAAAATATTTCTAGTTTCTGTATTGGTTTTTCCTAATAGGTCCCAGTTACAAAGTTACAGAAAATATTTTCTCATTTCTAAATTTAGGTGATTTGTTAGGCCACTCTCTTCAAATTTATGTTTTTTTTATTATTAAAAAGTATAGATCTTTGACTAATATCATAATTTAGCAGAGTAATTTTTTTTTGACAAGGCCTGTCTCTAATCTTTTTTCTTTTTTTTGCTACCTCTTTATAGGCTTGTGGAATCTTGCTTCTCTCTTTTCCAACCTTTGTTTATTTGTATTGATGCCCTTTGCCTTTTTCTTTCTGGAATCAGAAGGTTTTGCTGGCCTGAAAAAGGTAAGTGAATCATATTTTGGAATTAAATTTGTCAGATTAAGAGGTAAATGTCATTCATGTTGAACTAGAAAAAAGCAGTCTTGAACAAGCATTTGAAATACAAAAAGTTTAGTACTAACAACGTCTTATTAATATTAATCATGTTGACAACAATATTAATAATATTGCATATTGAATGATTTTGTATGTCCACAGGGAGGAAGTCATCTTTTGACCTTCGTATGTTTTTTATAGTATGTATAAACTTGGTGGAATATTTGTTTGTAGAGAATAAAGCTGATAAAATAGCTGTTCTTCATTTCTGAGGCTCTCTCGCATTTAGTTTAAAGCATGACATGAAATTCTCAAAATATTAAAACATATCTTGATGTAAAAGTTACTTTATATCCAGTATTTTCAGGAGAGCAGCATGTTATGAAATCAAACATGCTCCTTTAGATAGTCATATTCTCAAGATACTGTGAGTTACTGATCGTAGTGAATGTGGGTGGTTAGAAGTGAGCAAAACAGTAGACTTTGCAAGAGCATCTTAAACAATCAGTCCAAACTGTATCAGTGGTAATAACTTCATCTGTCTTTGAATATAACATTTTAAAGTGAAATGAACTGTTTCTGTTCATAGCTTGTGGAGCTGTTTGCTATAAACATTTGGAATATAATACAAAGATTTAAGTAGTTAATACTTCTTGGCAAAAATGAGTTCTAGGTTACAGTTTATTTATAGACACATTACACCTTTTTAGTTGTTAGTTCTATTCATATTGTGATACATGAAGTAAAAGTATGCCTGTGTATCTTATGGTTGAATAATACTATAATGCCAATTCAATAAATTTGGCAAGGGAAGCTGTAAACTGTGAGTTTTTATGGCTTTTATTTCATATAACTTTTTGTAGGTACTTAGGAATGAAATTGTTAGTCTCACATTTTGACAAGTCTTCTGATTTTAAACCTTAAGTACAGCACTTTTTAGATCTATGTGTTGAAGGATGCCAGGAAAGAGTCACTGAGAGGTGATAAAGTGTTGTTTTAGTGGATGCAGCTTTCTGCTTTCTAGATATTATTCCATACTTGAATAGTTTGAAGCTTAAAACTCAGAGTTGATTTCATATGTAGTGAACGTTCTGAGATCAGAATGGATGGTTGTGTTTGGCAGTCCAACCTGACATTGAGAAAATTGACTTTGCTTGTTTTTTAAGATTTTATTTATTCATTAGAGAGAGAGAGAGAGACAGATAGATCACAAGCAGGGGGAGAGGCAGAGGGAGAAGCAGGCTCCCCACTGAGCTGGGAGCCCAATGTGGGACTCTATCTCAGGACCTGAAGATCATGACCTGAGCCGAAGGCAGATGCTTAACCATTGAGCCACCCAGGCACTCCAAGAAAACTGGCTTTGATATATTGGAATTGTTTTTTATCATGACATATTTGAATTATTTAAGTCATCTGTGTAATGTTGAAAGAATTGTGTAGTTTCAGTTTAAAAACTCTTTAAGTGTTTATAACTTCTTGAAGAAATTAGAGGAGTTTTGCTGAAGGGGATTTAGTGCAAACCTTCCTTTTATAAGGAGAAAACTAAGGTCCATATATATTAAGTGT
The DNA here is from genome assembly GCF_002007445.2 of Ailuropoda melanoleuca. Lineage (NCBI taxonomy): Eukaryota > Metazoa > Chordata > Mammalia > Carnivora > Ursidae > Ailuropoda > Ailuropoda melanoleuca. Next base: position 210,865,128 of record NC_048218.1, on the reverse strand, counting down.
TATTAAATTGTCTAAGGGCCACATATGTACAATTTCAGAACTGGTCCTAAAACCTAGGGTTGCTTTTAACCATCGCAAAGTGATTGTGGTCTTCACATGTCAACACTGTAGAGAGTTAACTGAGGCCGACCAAGTGGATGAGGTGGCCAAGGACAAATGGGGCTGGAGCGGAAAAGAGGACTATATGGCCTGCTGGCAGAGGAAGGAAGCAAAGGAGACTGCTGAGCAGGTCCTGGCAGAAAGCAGGAGAGCAAAAGGAGTGTGCTCTTCTGGAAGTCAGAAGACAGAGTTTCTAGAAGAATGGAATGTAAAATATTGTGTTAAAGAGGGCTGGAAAGAATGAGCATCAAGAAGAAGTGAGAGCATAGGAGACACTTTAGAAGGCGATTTCTGTATAATTTTAGACCAAAGCTTTTGATGGATATTTATTCATTCAACAGAGTTTTACTAAGCACCTACTAAGAAGTAATTAATTATGCTACTATAGGACCTTGCTGGGGACAGAAATGAAAAGACAGGGCTCCTACTTCCAGGGATAGACAGAGGGAGAAAGAAGAGGTGCAATCAAATGGGATGCAGTGTGATGAACTTTTATACAGCCAGCTGCAATGGGAGGCACTGAAAGGAGTGAAGGTCTTGATTTACCTAGGGAATTTGGGAAGGCTTCACGGGAGGAGTCTGCCTGCACTTGAGCTGAGACTTGAAGGGTGAGCAGGCTTTTGCTGGAGTGTGGCATTCCAGGCTTGGGCAAAGGCATGGATTCTGATTGGATTGAGGGAATGGCTGACACTTATAATGGAAAATTGGTGAGAGATCAGGGTACGTGGAATCTTGTTGGGGTCACATTCGGGAGGCCTTGAATGCTCTGCCAGTTAGTTTGGATTTTGTGCTATAGATAACGGAGTTGGCAAATTTTTGAAAAAGAGTTTTGCATCTACTGTTTTATTTATGTATAGAGACATATGTCACTGAAGGAAGGAGTACGTGCACCACACAATGTGAAACACTGTGTTTTGTAGAGATATCACCATACTGAATCAATCATGCACCTAGTCCTATTAAACAGAGTGTTGCAGCATATGTCACCAACATGGCTGTGTTGATGTTTGCTTTAAATATGCAAATTGTTCTTTCGTCCTATCTCTGCCTCGTGTGTAATCTTACCAAGTACAAAAACAATTGGTAAAGCTCAGTGTTAAGCTTATTTTCATATTTGGTAGTATACATTTCACTACCTGATTTATACTCTTTATAAAATTCTAGTTTTTAGTTAAATAGGTTATTTTAAAAAACAGTGTGTAATGTGGACAGACCCCTTGTCTCCACATTGTTTTCCTCCCTTGTTGTGAACTAACCAACTAGAAGAGGGACTTGCTACGTTTAATGGAGCAGAATTACCATCTCGAGAATAAAAAAAAAAAACTGACAGAAACCCCAGTGACATGTCACTGCTCTCTTGTTCCCCCTTGTAGACTAAGGTCCAAGGGGAGAAGCAGCTTGAGGAAGGACACAAGAAGGCAATCGAAGATATTTCACACCTACAACTGTACAGCATTCTTTCCTCTAAGTTTTTTTTATGTCTATATAAACACTTAAAAGAATATTCTTTTCTAAGCAGATCTTTGACTATGTTAGTCTCCTCAGAATCCCTCAAGATCACCAGCTCTATTTCGTGATTTCTGAGGGGCCTGATGTGTTGGATGACTATAGTGGGTACAGTGGACGTGGCCAGTCCAGGTGATTCCCCAGCTCAGCAAAGGGCTGAAAAGAGGGCAAGGAGCCAGAGCTCAGGATGGTTGGTTACCATTTGTCTGACTTGTGTTGTTGGACAGTGATTGGGAGTTGTAGGAACCAAATGAAGGTACTTGGTCTTTGAAGCTATTAGAGGAGGGAAGGGAAATGGGGCTGTAGCTTGCAGGTGGAAGAGGTGGAATGATTCTGCTCTTTGTGCACCAAGGAGAAGGGGCCTGTGGCAGAGAGATAGAGGGTGAGAGTGCTGAGGTGAGAAAATTTGCCCTTTGAGTCTCACAGCCTGGGCTAGTTTTTTCAGCTGGACCTCAGATTCTCTTTCTGTAAAATGGGTATAGTAATGATTGTTACCTTACTGTATTATTTAAAGGATTAAATAAGAGATTATTCATGTAAAACACATAGCCCAGGATATGTTAGCTATTAGTGCCATCATTCTAGAGCTTAATGCATTTCACTAATAAATGTTCTGTGGGATCATCAGAAAGCAACTAAATTCAGTACAATCAGTTCTTACTTATTCACATATTATCTTGGGCAATTTTAAGGTAACAAATGATTTTTCCCATTTTGAAACGGCATGGACTGAAGCAAAATCAAACCTGCTTGAAGATGAGGTGCGTTCTAGACCCTATTAGGATTGTTTGGAAAGCTTTAAAATTAAGGTAATCTTGACATATTACTTTAAATATTCATATTTTTCAGTTTTAAAATCAATTACATGGAAGTTGCAAGGGTTATTAGCATTGCATGGTTAAGTCTTAAATGTGTAAAGTATATGGTTAAGCCTTTCATTGTTAAGCCTTTCTCTAATATAAGATTCTAGGAGTTGACTTTTGCAGGTTTTACATAATGTTTGTTAAGATCTATAGTTCTTTACACAGTGTTGTAGACCGTATTTCAGACTTTACCTGCTGCCTCATTGAAGCGCGAATGTATCACAGTCATTGACGTGTTTAACACAGCTGGCTAGCAAGGATATTCCTTTGTGTGTAGCTTTTAAAGCTCTTTGCTCATTGCCATTAGACACATCTAGTTCTGAAGGGACATTGAGGAGGGCTTAGAAAACACTTCTAATTGGTAGATTCAGCGCAATGATTTGAGTAATGACAAACTTGAAATATGGTTAAGTTAAATTTCTTTTTTATTCCTTTGGCCACCCTCCTGGTGCTGTTTTACTATGTCTAAGTCTGGTGGAGTCCCTAAATGGCATATGGCTCCACCATACTCCCATTGATTCCCCTGGGCAATCGATTTTAAAACAGCCCCTTGCATATTGTGCCGAGATGCGGAAATTGGCCACTAGCCACGGGCGGATGCAGAGCTTGAATTGAAAATCAAATTAAGCAGAATTCTCTACTTAGTTTTTAATTAAACCGCTATGTTAATTCAAACAGGACATTTTAGGCCTGGGGGGTTGACCATGCCCTTTTAAGGGCCTTAAATAAGCCTTTCTTCTCTCTCCTTACCATGGTGCATGTTTCTATTTTATTAGGACCATCTCCTCACTATTCCCATTCTTTATATTCTCAAGGGTAGGAGAATGTAAATGGTTTTGATAACGCAAAATTTTTTTTACTAAGAAAGTAACTTTTATCTTAGAACTGTAACTTATTGTTAGCACTTAAATGTTTATCAAATATTATTTTGTAGTCATCTCTATGTATTGTGTCAAGCATTATACATGTCCATGTGTGTTTGAACCTGATCCCGTGCTTGCATCTTAATGTTCGTTTCAATTCTGATGAAAAAAGTTTGCATCTGCTGGGTGTTGTTTGTGGTGGAGATGCTTTCTCCGCAGTTTTTATCTTGGTTACTCAGTCATATACCAGAGTACAAGGGTATTGGGGCCAATAGCACTGCTGTTGCTGTCACACCTCAGATCAGCTGTGTGGTTTTCTCTTCCCATTCTGCCTCAGAGAGACCTCTAGATTATGTGGGATGATGTCAGAAGATGTTTGCTGATTGCATCGTGAACTCTGAAGGTCTAACCTCCGGCCAGGGTTGAAATAAGAGTTAGGAATATGTTTATTTCATATTTTAACATCTTACTTTGAGTTCAGATGTTATGAGGCAAAGATTCAACACTTTAATGAAAGTGAAAAAAATATAACCAGTGACAGATTAATTCACAAACCAAAGATGTTTCTGGGAGTAACTTTATATTGCGTCTCACCTTAATGCCTATCTTTGATTTGAAGTCTTGGCATAAAATTTAACATAAGCGACAGCAACATCCTGACCAATTATCCAAGCTATCCAGACATCCCCAAATGTCCAGAACATAGCACACGGTCTGTAGGATTAAGAGGTTAACTCCTATAACTTCAAACGAAGTGCTTGATAATAAAAGCAAAAAGTACAGAATTTGAGGTAACTTCCTTTCTTAATTAATTAGACTGACCAGGTGGAAGCGAAGAGCCCGGTGCCGGTGCTGGGAAGGCCTATAAAGCTGAGCACTGTGACAGCACAATGGAGGAGGAACAGAGATCGTTTTAATATGCTTCTATCCTGTGTCACAGTGTGAAATTGTCCTGGTTTATGTCCCTTTTGGCAAACTTACATAAAAGTGACCTTGTACTGTATTTTATGACCAGATGACTTTTTCCCCCCAGTGGCTAATTTGTATCAGGCCTCCATCTGAAAGAGACACAGAAATGAGTAGGAAGTCCAGCTTGGTCTCAGGGAGCTTTCATTGCATTCTTTCATTATTTTTGCTCGTTTTTGCCACTGATCATCCATAAATTGTTGGACATGAGTGAATAAGGAAGTGCTGCTTAGTGTTAGCGGCACATGCGCGTATTTGGCCTGGTTTTTGTGGGTGAGAGGAAATCACGTACAGAAAGGAAGACTCCTGCTGAGAAGCTTGCAAGGAAATTTACCTTGGGTGCGTTTTGATCTTGGTGTTTATTACAGAAAATGGAGTCATATCTCACTAACTATTGTTATGTGTTAATTTGATTTTCCCAACACCTTCAAGGAAAAAAATCATTCAGTAATTTATTAATAGAATTCCTCTGCCTTCCCCCACTTGGGAGCACTCATTGTTTTCCGAGAAACAAGATGGATAAAGATGATTATTTTTAAAACATTCGAGTCTGGTAGCATTGTTATGCTCAGGGTTCATTTTGAGATTGTTAATCTACTATAAAAGGCGTGGTTATAACGATTTATTGAAGCATGGCGTATGGGAGATGTATAAAAGTATTACTTTGAGGAAAAGAATACATTTATTTCATGTAAAATTATTTGAGTTTATAAAGATTTTTAATTGAAAATCATTTAGTTCATGAAATGGTCTTAATTTTATCATTGTTCTTAGTACAGTTGCATATTGGAGGGAACTAAATTATAGTTTCAGTAACAGGAACTGTTACTGTTAAATAGCTGTGTTTGTAAAAGGTATCACTGGCACCCATATTCTTTGAGATGGTGTGAGATGTTGAATTGGACTGTTGTATAGCACTTTCGTTTTTCTGTCCATCTATCAAAAAATGAGAGGTCTCTGCTCTAAGGCTAAATTTGCGTAATAGTATAGTAGACAAATTGTGAGCTTTGGCATTTAGAATATCTGACTTAAATCCTGACACTTCTTACTGACGTGGGACTTCAGGCATGTTCCTTGGTGTCTACATCTGTAAAATGGTCTGGCAGTACTTACCTCCATGTGGGGTTGCTGAGGGTCCTATTTGTCTCACCTACCATATGAGACGCAGTAGTATCAGCCACTATGAGTAGGTGCTTAAATGTATTGGCTATGTGGAAGCTGATACGAAACATCAGGAAGATCTGTGTAGGATTATTTTTTATATACGATAGCAGAGCTACATATAAGAAATTATAGTGGCGTCAACGTAGCTTTATTTATTTGCTTTTTGAAATAGAAACTGCATTATCTTATAACAGTATAAGTTGTAAAAAAAAATAGGTATTATGTTTAGTAGGTAACTAAATTTCAAACTTTATTTTATATGATGATTAAATTATTGACTAAAGTCTCACAATTTAGGGCTCTTTGTGAAATGAGGAAAAGTTTTACTATGGAGGAAATAAAAAATAATCAGGTTCAGATTTTAAAGTAATTATACTCTTAATTAAATTGGCCCTACTACTTCCAGTATTCATGAAACAACTTTATGGAAATAATCATTGTCAATTAGAGTCCCTTTTGCAAAGCTTTTCTTGGCGGGGGGGACTTGAAAACTATCTACCCTTGGTTGGAATAAATTTTATTTGAAAGTAAAATTAATGTCCAATTTCATGGTGACTAGAGAGCTGCTTACCTGGTTATGGCATGTTATGGCACACGCCCACAGGTCCACAGGACGGCTGGAGTTTGGACTGTTAAAATCTTCTGTTTGGCATTTAAACTTATATTTATTTGTCTATAAAATAATTTATTCAGCATGGCACAGTTTTTAATCTTCTGATCTCTATGAAATGTTTGCCAGTCTGTGGTTGAAACTTGGTATATTACTTTACCAACCCATTTTTTTGGCCCATTTGTAGGAGAAGTAAAAGTTGCATAATCAGATAAATCAAAGGCAATTAGATTGTTTGATAGTTTTGACATTAGGGAATATTTTAGGTTGTGATATACCTGCTTTTCTTTAAAACTGAAGTTATTAGCAGTTACATTACTTAAAAATTTATTGGTTTGCACATTTGGTAAGCAAAGTAAGTTCTTATCAAGAAAGACAGTTCTTAAACTGTTCTAGAATGATTGAATATTAAAGCACTGAATTGTCAGACGTGTGTGTTTGTGTGTGTGAATGTGTTCTTTTAGTGGTTAAAAATAAGATTAGCAGACAAAAACTGAAAAAATAAGGCTATGTCAACAGAAGAAAAGTCAGAATTAAGTACTGAAATAACCAGTTCATAGAAAACATTTCCTGTTATTTTTTTTTAGAACACAAAGAAGAAATGTGAAGTTGTTTAGAATGCTAGATTTAAATAGATTTAAATACTTGAATACTTTCATATTTTAGTTGGGATTACTTGATATTTAATGTTTCTCTTTACTCTTTAATTCATGAGTATTGATTTTTATTATAAGCAGTTGATTTTTAAAACAGACTTGGAAAGGGTTTAAAATTTTTTAAAGCTTTTTTGAGTTATCAGGAAGATTTGTCTGATCTCTTGATGATTTTTGTTTCCTTCTTAAATGCCCAGAATTCAGTTACACTTCTGATTAAATTTTTTAGGAGATATGTAATAAAGTACTTTACTTTGTAATAAGAACTCAGTGCATTAGATAACTTAAAAATACTGGATTCACTATTATGAATAACTTCTGATTAAGTGTTCTGAATGTTCCTCTTTTCTTTTTGCCATTACCTTAGTTCAGGCTTCATCATTTTTACTTGGATTATTTAAACCACCGTCCTACTGTTTTTTCTGCCTCCAGTTTCCTTCCTATACAAAGTAACCTCCACACTGCCTTCTGCCATTGTTTTCTTTTTCTTTTTTTAAAGATTTTATTTATTTATTTATTTGACAGAGAGAGAGACAGCCAGCGAGAGAGGGAACACAAGCAGGGGGAGTGGGAGAGGAAGAAGCAGGCTCCCAGACTAGGAGCCCAATGTGGGGCTCGATCCCAGAACGCCGGGATCATGCCCTGAGCCAAAGGCAGATGCTCAATGACTGAGCCACCCAGGCACCCCTGCCATTGTTTTCTTAATTATATTGTGTAACTTACCTTCATAAAATTATTTGATAGTTTTTAACTGCCAACGAAATGAAGTCTAAAATCCGTAACATATCTACAACTCTGGAAATTTGGCTTTCATCTGTCATTTAGGCCACATTTTTCAGGAGGCTCTCCTATTCCCCAAGCTGTATCCCACTGAGCTCCTCACCTTGCCCAGCACTTTCCAGGTGCATTCATGGCCTCCTGTCTTCATGTGCTGTTCTCCCAGGAACAGCCCTCTTCTCACTTCTGGGTGGAATCTGTCTTTAAGTGCTACCTCCTGGTGCTCCTTAAGTCTTTCTGGTGGGCCTCCTTTGTGGTGACATGCTTCTTCCCCCTGCAGCAGGGGTTATAATTCTATTGTGATTTTTTGTAGGTGTGTCATTTTCTCTTATTTACCATGGTATTCCCAAATATATATATTTAGCCTACTGCAGACAAAGCTTTTGTATAGGAAAAATGAAGCATAAAAGCTGAATAGGTCTTAGGTCCCGTCAATTTCTCAGAGGAGGGATCTAAAAATGCATCAATGCTCCCCTTTCTGGAGGGGGCTGGTTATGGGTTCCTGCATGGTTGTCTTTCAGGGTGTGTTATTTTTAGAACCATTTTAGAACCTAAACACAAAAGAAGACATGGGAGTTTGCATTGTTTTGGTACAGTTTAGGCTTTTAGTCCAGAACCTCCAGGTTAAATTATAATGAGGCTCTTCACAAATGGAGTGAGTCTTTACAGAATCCTTACCATCCTTGGCTTGGTTTACAAAACCGTATCTCCCCCATCCCTATCCTGATTCTTTAGCTGGCTGTTAGGAATGAGCCCCACAGTCACCACCATTTTTGCCTGTTGGGTGAGACTGGTAGTTCCAGGTCTCTCATTGTGCTGGAGCTCAGCCTGACTGCAGCCTGCTTGTCAAGATGTTGACCACCTGCCAGGGTGTCAGCATCTTCCTTTTCCTGGCCATGTCCTTCAAGGGCCACGCGTTCAGGAGTCGCGCTTTCCCCTGCCCATGGTGCTCTATCCCCAGCTTCCTTCTCCACTGGGCCTGTTAGTGGAGGACTAGCACGCCTCCTGGGTTGGAGTGCCTCAGAGGCAGGAAGACAGATGCTAGTGTATACTTGTGATAGAATTGATGAAAAGTTAGGGGCGCCTGGGTGGCACAGCGGTTAAGCGTCTGCCTTTGGCTCAGGGCGTGATCCCCGTGTTATGGGATCGAGCCCCAACATCAGGCTCTACCCCTATGAGCCTGCTTCTTCCTCTCCCACTCCCCCTGCTTGTGTTCCCTCTCTCGCTGGCTGTCTCTATCTCTGTAGAATAAATAAATAAAAATCTTAAAAAAAAAAAGAATTGATGAAAAGTTAAAGTCAACTTTGAAAATAGTGTTAATATTGTTAACCTAATATCTTATGTGCCAAATCTAATTCTTACGTGGAACAGGCACTAGCATCTTTTTTCCCTGCAGCCAGGTATTATTATTATTATTTTTTAAGATTTTATTTATTTATTTGACAGAGAGAGAGACAGCCAGCAAGAGAGGGAACACAAGCAGGGGGAGTGGGAGAGGAAGAAGCAGGCTCATAGCGGAGGAGCCCAATGTGGGGCTCGATCCCGGAACGCTGGGCTCACGCCCTGAGCGGAAGGCGGACGCTTAAGGATCGCGCCACCCAGGCGCCCCTGTATTTTATTGTTTTTAAACTGCTTTCATATATTTCATTTGATCTGTTAAATATCTGAGAAGTAACTAAGGCAAGTTTTATTACACATTTCTTATAGGTAATGTCTTGAAGCCCAGGTTTTCTTGGGACACGTCCAGGACATAGTCTGTGGCAGAGCTAGTACTACACGTTGAAGAGTGTTTTCCCCGTGTTAGTATTTACTAATCAAATAGTTCTCAGACCTTCCAGAGATTAGAGGAGTGTTACTGCAGTGCAATTCTAAAAAGATATCTCATACTATTTCTGTTTTTAAAAAATCAATAAATGTATATTTTTTCCTTAACAGAAAGCATCTTGAGAAATTGTGAATGTATATTTGGTGAGATTGCCAGGTTTTAGTGGAGATCAGGGGGCATGCTCATGGTTGCAGTATTTATTGATTGATCACTCAGGTGAACCCCACAAGCCACATTAGTGGTTTTGAGCATTGTATGTTTTCTTTTTTAAAAATTCTTAGTCATTTAGTGCTATAGTGAATGATTGTTTAAATACCATGAATCTAAGGGGCGCCGAGGTTTAAGTGCAACGTGGATAAAGAACATACAACTAACGATGAGACAAATCATGATTCTGCAGACCCAGTGGTGAAGGTATTTGCCTCATTAAAAATTCTGTACTGCACATTAAGATGGCCCTGGAACTTCAAAATTAATGCTAATCAGAGAAAATTGAATAATAATTTTATCTAATTTGGCGTTTTATGTATTAAAAATAGACAACTTGGGTCTAGAGTGTTACTTACTGAGAAGCATTTGCAAATAACTGTCTGAAATCTTCTCTTACTTCAGTATGTAGAAATAAAATATGAAGGTTATAAAAGGTTATAAAAAATAGTTTTTTTTGAAAGTTCAAGATGTTAGAGATTAAAAAATATTATAAGTTGTAATGCATAGAGAAATTTTAGTCTGTATATTTTATACATAAGGCTTTGGTTCTGGTTATATGATGTTTGATGTCAACTCATGAATTTTTTTATATAGCTTAAAGGAAGTTGAATAGCATCTATCATTGTTAAATAGAACCAAGTCAAAAATTTAACTGTATGGGGGCGCCTGGGTGGCACAGTGGTTAAGCGTCTGCCTTTGGCTCAGGGCGTGATCCCGGCGTTATGGGATCAGGCCCACATCAGGCTCCTCCGCTATGAGCCTGCTTCTTCCTCTCCCACTCCCCCTGCTTGTGTTCCTTCTCTCTCTGGCTGTCTCTATCTCTGTTGAATAAATAAATAAAATCTTTAAAAAAAATTAACTGTATAACCAAATGCCTGTATGATTAAATGCATAGATAAGTTCCAGGAAAGCAAGAAAATCTCCAAAGACCAAACTAACAGGCACCATAAAACCCGAATAGTGAGTATGTAATGCCTTGGCTGTGTTGGTCAGGACAGCGAGGTTGGTACGTGGTGACAGAGGATCATAGGTGCATAGAGGCAAGGAGATGCAACCGAGACCCCGCTGAAAGCCTTCAGCAAAAGGGCCTCCTTGTTTAACACACACACACACACACACATGCACACACATACATGCATGCACACACACACACACACACACATACCCATGTTTCCACACAGGCACTCACACCTTTTGTTCACTGATAGGGGAAGACTGTACTGTCAGCCTTAGTTATGGGCAAAAGTCTCCCTTGAGAGGTCCTCCACAGGCCTTTACCTCCTAGGAGTTGGGGTTCAGTATTTAATACCTGCTGAGAAACCCTATGACAAGAAATTAGCATAAAAGTTGTTTCATAGCATTACGTATCATTGTCATTTTAACCTAATGTATAATACTTTTAAGTAAATTTTAGTTAAAAATGGTTTATATAAATATATAATTAAAGTTGGTTTTAGAAAGTTCATTTAATATAATGCAAGATTCATAATCCATATTTGTTTTTGACCTGGTCCTATATGTAACTATGGCGTGTGCTGTTTAATTGCCTTTAAATTAATTGTGTGAGAAAACTCAGGACTTGACAATAAATGTCCCTCAAAGCCAAGAATGAATAATGTAGTCTTTTTTATTTTAGCTATACCCTTTTTTGTCAGTTTTTACAAATATCTAATATTTTAATCTATGTAGTTAATTTTGTGAGGCTATTAAAAAGAATGCATCTAAATTAATTTTTCTCTGTATTATTCAGTTCTAAGGCAATTTATATAAGAATATTACTTTTATCTATTTTTAAATATTTTATTGTTTTGATCTTTTCTATATTTCTTATTTGTAATTTTTGAACTTTTTTTTTTTTAAGATTTTATTTATTTATTTGGCAAAGAGAGAGACAGCCAGTGAGAGAGGGACACAAGCAGGGGGAGTGGGAGAGGGAGAAGCAGGCTTCCCAGCAGAGCAGGGAGCCCAATGCGGGGCTTGATCCCAGGACCCTGGGATCATGCCCTGGGCTGAAGGCAGACACTTAACGACCGAGCCACCCAGGCGCCCCTGTAATTTTTGGACTTTTGACTAGAAGCTGTAGCTCTTAGAATCACTGCTCTTTTCTTTTCTCCCTCCTTTTTTTTAGTCTATAATTTCTCCATAGATTTGAACCCGCCTACTTTCTATCATTTAGGGATTTCTTTTTTTTTTTTTTTTAAAGATTTTATTTATTCGACAGAGATAGAGACAGCCAGCGAGAGAGGGAACACAAGCAGGGGGAGTGGGAGAGGAAGAAGCAGGCTCATAGCAGAGGAGCCTGATGTGGGGCTCGATCCCATAACGCCGGGATCACGCCCTGAGCCGAAGGCAGATGCTTAACCGCTGTGCCACCCAGGCGCCCCCATTTAGGGATTTCTTATTATTAGTCTACTGATGGCAGTCTTGTCTTCTAGCATCATTCATTCATTTAATTCCTTTTGGCCATTTTATTGTATGCTTGGTATTGTTGCAGCTGCTAGGTATGGTGCAGATTAATTGATTGATTGTTTATTATATATTTTTCCTGTCTTCTGTGATAATCCATCATCTTGAACCAATCTCCCTGATTCTTCTTTTCTCTGTATCTGTTAACTTTACTGGCCCTTTATCTGGAATACAGTATTAATTTGCTAATTGTTAATTTGGGGACATTCTTTGGACTTTTTCCAGATTTTGAGGTTTTGTGGTCTCAACTTGAATTGGCTCTGATTTTATCAGCAAATATGGGCACACAGTCTTTTCTTTTGGCCTCTCCTCTTTAGCTTTGTAAACTGTGTTGGCCTCTCATGGCCTTACTGTTCAAAGAAGATCTTTTCCATCTGATGTTCAGAAATCCTCAAGATTCCAAGATGATTTCTACAAATGTACAAATCCTTCCTGAATGCATCTGTATTGTAGGGTCCTTAATGTTTACTTTTCCTGTCATATCGGGCTTGCATGAAGCATACTCATGAGGCTGATGATTTTGCTTAATTGTCCTATGTATCTTGACTTCTGTTGTTTTTTCATTAATATTTTAATTTTGATTTAAACAATTTCATAGAAAGCCAATTAATCCAACATTATATTTTATATCATTCCAAATTACCTGTCAATATTTGTATTTGGAGTATTGTGTAATTATAATTAGTGTGTACATGTATTTTATATCCTTTTTAATAATTATTTTGTGTACATAAATTTTCTGGTGCTGGGCAGAGATGTCTAAGACTTGGAAGTGGGCAGAAGAGATCCTGGGTGTTCTGTCAGTGGAGTCCTAGGCATTGTGTAGTGGACCGTGGTGGTCATCCGATTTTGTAGGCATGGGTACCTTTGGCTGATTTTATATTGAATTGGCTATTTTACATGTCTTTAGGGTTAGAGTTAACTTGTAGGAAAGTAAGAGCAATGAAAATGATTTTGTCTGATAGAATTGATTTCTTTTCTATACGAAAGGTGGCCCCAACATTTTATTATGTTGTCCCATAGGATACTATCCAGTTTTGCATCTAATAGCAAATTGATTTTAGCATTTCCAATTATCTAAGTATATCTGTGTTTTTCACATTCTTCTTTGTCCTGGTCTTAACAAAAATTAAAACCATCTGGCTCTGCTGGTAAAGGATGTGAGGAGCAGAAAGGACCAGGGTACTCAGAGGGAGCTGCAGTTAGCTAGCAGCAGTAATACTTTAGGCTGACAGAAAGTGGGGGTTCTGGAGGTAGAGTGTCCGGTAAATACTTAGAAGTGTCCACCAAGATACAAGCTACTGAGACATGTCACTCAGAACCAGATCCTGCCTATCTAGATCTACTTTCTAGATCCACTTACTAGTTCTACTGTCACCAGAGTCAGGAGGTGGTAAAGAGAACAGGAGGGATAAAAACTCTTAAATATAAAGATGAGTAGGGATTCAGAAAATGACCTGATATTTGGGAAAAGCCAGCACTGTGAGAGGTACCAAACTCAATGTATTGCTCAGAATGAATAGACAAAGAGAAGATTTCAGAGAGATTTAAAAATATTTGATCTAGCATTGTAGACATTTTTTGGCAGAGGAAATTAAGGATATCTTATTCTCAATATTGCCAGAAACGAAAGTTCTACAGTTATTCTGATTTAAAAAAAATCAAGTCCAGACAGTTTGCAGGATATTTTTACCAGACTTCAAAGAATAGATAACTTCAGTTTTATACAAATTTGTTCAGAGATTTGAAGATGGAACATTCATAGTTTTATGGCACTAATATAATCTTGAAACTGAAAGTAGACAAAGATAGTACAAGAAAGGATCATTATAGGCCATTCTTATTCGTGAATACTTGTGAATCAGAAAATATTAAGCTGAATTCAGCCATGTATGCAAAAAAAAATCATGAAAGAAAATTTCATTTCAGGTACGCAAGATTGGTTTCTCATTAGAAAATCTATGGCTATAATTCATATTAGGGAAGTAAGTGAGAAAAAAAAAATCAAGTGAGCACCTCCAAAGAGACACAAAACACATTTAGCAAAATCAGTAACCATTCATGATTAAAAAGCGAACTAAGAACTTGAGGGAACTTTCTTAACCTGATAATGGGTATCTACTCTAAATTTGTAACTGACATTGTACTTAATGGTAAAATGTTAAAAGTATTTACTCTAAAATTGGGATGCCATCTTAAATCCTTTATTTCTAATAACACTGTAATGGAGTTACTAGTAGTACAGTTAGACAAGAAAAGGAAAAATTGAAAGGAACAAACAAGTCATTATTAATGGGTGATATTGTCTATTGAAAAATCCCATAAATCTAAAGTATTAATTCAAATAAGAAAATTGAGCAAGGAACCTGGATATAAGATTAACAGGAAAAATTAGTATAGATTAAAATAGAAAAATAATATACAAAAATCAAGAAATAACAGCAATAAAGAAAATCTAATTAAAATATTTTTATAGTAGCAAGATAGCCTAAGGTATTTTGAAAATCAGACAAATGATATGTAGAAATAATATAGGAGTCTCCTGTAATATAAAATGTTACAGGAGACTTAAATAAATGAGATAGGTTATTCTATGTTTATGACTTTCTTTATATGGTAAAAATAACAGCTCTCAAATTATTTTTTAGAATCAATGCAATTTTTTTTTAAAGATTTTATTTATTTATTTGGCAGAGGGACAGCCAGCGAGAGAGGGAACACAGGCAGGGGGAGTGGGAGAGGAAGAAGCAGGCTCCTAGTGGAGGAGCCTGATGTGGGGCTTGATCCCAGGACTCTGGGATCACGCCCTGAGCTGAAGGGAGTTGCTTAACGACTGCGCCACCCAGGCGCCCCAGAATCAACACAATTCTAAAAAAAAAATTCCATCAGATTTCTTAAAGAATGTGATAAGCAGATAGTAAAATTCTTGTGGAGGAACGCAGAGCCAAGAATGGCCAAAACAATTTTGAAGAACATGGTGATGAGAGCTGTTCTATCAAATAAAAAAAGAGCAGAGGATTGGAATAGACATGTCTCCAAAGAAACATACACATGGCCAATAAGCACATGAAAGACCTCAACAGCACTAGTCTTTGGGGAAATGTAAATCAAAACCACAGTGAGATGCTTCTTCATACCCATTAGGATGGCTGCCAACAACAACTGCAAAACACCCCCAAACCATAACAAGTATTGGTGAGGATGTAGAGAGAATGGGACTCTTGAACCCTCTTGGTGGGAATGTAAGATTGTGCAGACGCTGTGGAGAACAAGCAGTGTGGTGGTTGCTCAAAAAATTAAAATAGAATTACTATATATGATCCAGCAATTCCACTTCTGGGTATATGCACATAAGAATTGAAAGCAAGAACTCCACAGATACTCATTTATTCATTTATAAAAGTTTTTATTCAAATTGCAGTTAGTTAACATACAGAGTAATGTTAGTTTCAGGTGTACAACGTAGTGAAACACTTCATATACCACCTGCTGTTCATCATGACAAGCGCACTCCTTCGTTCCCATCCCCCGTTTCACTTGTCCTCCCACCTACCTCCCCTCTGGTAACCAGTGAGCTTAGGGTCCTCCTACTCCACTGCCGTTTTCCTCTCTTTCCTTCACAGAACTTTTTGTACGCTTATTTTCCTGGCAGTGTTATTTATAATGGCCAAAAGGTGGAAACAACCCAAGTATCCACCAGTGGATTAATAGATCAACAAAGTGTAGTACGCATCTACAATGGAATATTATTTCACCTTAAGAAGTAAAGAAATTTTGACACATGGTGCAACATGGATGAACTTTGAGAGCATTATGCTGAGTGAGGTAAGGCTAACACAACAAGATGCATACTGCGATGGCACTTGGACGAGGTCCCTAGAACGGTCAAATTCATAGAGACAGAAAATAGGATGGTAGGTGCTAGGGGCTGGGGGCAGGAGCACGAAGGAATGGGGACTCATTGTTAATGAGTGTAGAGTTTCAGTTGGAGAATGTGAAAAAGTTCGGGGGATGGAAGGGGATGGTGATGGCAGAAGAGTGTGCATGGATGTATCCCATGCGATACAACCACACACGTGGTGAACCTTAGGACGTGTGTGTTACCACAGTAAAAATAAAAGTAAATCAGTGACGAGATGGCAGTTCAAATCAGCGGTTACATTTGGCCAGCTTGGTGTGGAAGTTTGGTGCAGCTGGGAGGGCCACATGGGTGCCCCAGTGGTTATGGTGATGTTCCTTTAAGTTGGGTGGTATATCCACAGCTATTTTATAGACATACAGAGCTAAACAGTATACTGTCATTATTTAAAAATAGGAAGGAACAAAAGGCTATTTATTTCTTGGTGATGGGCTCACATTGCCCAAATTAAAGCTGATATGTAAAACTAAAATGCCAATTTATTGGTTTTCAATGGGAAACTATAAAATACACATGCATGCGCACCTATCTAGCCAAAGCAGCTTTTATTGAGAACTGGAGGGAATGTGGAAATCAAGGAGACATGGGCTCAACTCAGATAATGGAGTGAGGGCAGAGAGCCCTAAGCTTTATGTGGTATTTTGGAATTCCTGATGCTTTTTGTGTGAATGTACTCTTTGCCACATAGGTGATGTGACGCTACATCTAAATCATGTGGCAGTACTTTCTATTATATTCTACACTTTAATATTTTGTACATTTTGCTGTAGTGATATGATAAAAACCCTAATCTTTGTTTTGTTGTGTCTTTATTGGAGTTTATGCGTAGGTGTTTTATGAAACAAATAGTAAGGTGTTGACTTCTATTGTATTAAAAGTTTCTTATGGGACTGAGGATTTGACCT
This sequence comes from Ailuropoda melanoleuca, assembly GCF_002007445.2. Lineage (NCBI taxonomy): Eukaryota > Metazoa > Chordata > Mammalia > Carnivora > Ursidae > Ailuropoda > Ailuropoda melanoleuca. The sequence goes on along the minus strand of NC_048218.1, from coordinate 210,848,302 downwards.
CAGCATGAGTTTGCTATTATGGAATTGAAAATCAGTGTTCTAGTAAAAGAAGCTTTTATGTATTTTGCTTTATTGCCTTTACTAAATTAGAGGTTTGTCTTAAGTATGTTCTAAGCATTCTCCCCACCTCCCTATGTCCACATCGGTTCGTCTTTGCTGTCGTGTTTCTGTGGTGTGAGGAGATGGAGGCACAGGCTCTGCAAGCTGACAGACCTGAGTTTAGAGTGCGTGCTGGCAAGCCTGGGACAGGGTGACGGCAGGCAGATTATTTACCTTTTTGGGACGTGAGCTTCCTTATTTATAATACAATTTACCTTCTAACGTATCGTGAAGGTTCAGTGAACACATATAAAGCAAAGGTCAGTCCCCACCTCTTCTTCCCTGTGACAGTGGTAACTACAGATTACTGGAACGGAAGTAGAAGGAAAGGTTTTTACGGGCTGACCATGACGTTATTTTGATATGATGTAGTATATTGAGAAGTATTTTTTCCAACTTTAGAATTATGTTTTAAAATTGTAATGTAAAGTCCTTACAGTCTTTTTATGTTCAGTTCTTTTATTGTTTCATTTACTTGCTGTATTAATTAATTTACTTGCGATCTTGAGGATTTTTGTTTGTCTGATATCGTGGGAAGTTTCTCATAAATTCGAATACAATGAACATCTTAGTTAAGTGAACTGGCAATGATAGTGTTTTTAACTTATCCTAAGATACATTCTCTTTGTCAAATTTTATTAACTTGAACATCTTATAGTTTTAATTTTTCCATCTTAAATAGATTAAATGCAGAAAATATTAATATTAAAAATATTTCACTGTAGCTTAACAAATCTTTCTGTAAAGCTGTTTTCTTTGACCTGGAACCAAAACTTTTTTTGCCCAAACTCTTAATGATTACCTTGGGAGCAAAGGGGGGAAATATTTGACACTCTACTGATGCTCGTTTGTAGCTTTTTTCATGGTTTAAAAGAATTAATACCTGCCTTTATTTTCTGTTCCTTATTAGTGTTTCTGTCGATCTTCCCCAGATGACGGCGTATATGTTTGGTGCAGTCTTGACAGCATGCCGAGCAAACCTTACCTTAGCGTTCCTAAGAGACTCTTTTTTGTTAAATGAACAGTGGCTTGATATTTATTTTAAATGTTCTGTAAATGTAGAAATTTTCCCCAGGCTTTCCTGATGGGTAGAGCCACAGTATGTCACATGGTGTTTCCATACCTTCTGAGAGGCCGAGATGTCCAGGCAAAATCTTGTTTAAATGTTCATCACCATAGAAACATGTCAGCTTATTGTTAGACCTTTTGTATATACATTGTAATTGTCACTTCCTTGATCTTCAGCACAAAGCAATTAAGTGTGTAGTTGACCAGCATGAAAAGTTCAAAAAGCAATTATAACTCTTCTAATGTTTTAGACTTTTACCCATTCAGTGCTTATTTAAATCTAAAAAGAAATCTGTCTACACGTATTTAGTCTTTACTAGCCTATTTAATTTAACCTGTTATAATGTTGTGATAGTTGTAATTTTCAAAATAATATTGATATGAAACTAGTGTAATTATATAGCTTGCTTTTCTTAAGAACAATGTAGTGTTTCCTGAGCAGAAAGAAAGTACTCAGTTTCAATGCTGTTTTTAACTAGTACATTGAGTGCTTATTGAACTATGATTTTAATAAAAGGGGTGGAGTTTAATTAAGGTAACTTAGGTTTATGGTTTTGGTGAGGGGTTAAGATAAGTATTCATACTGGGGATCAAAATATGACAGAGTTCTTGAGATCTTAGTAATAGATGACATAATACAAACATTCAAAAGTACTTGAAAGAAGTACAACTGTTGATAAGTTCAAGTTCTTATAGTTTGTGATCTTATATTCGGGAGACCTTCCTTACTTTTTAAGATAAACAAATGGAAACCTTTTCCCTCTCTGACAATGTTTTGCCACTTTGTTATTTGCAGGGTATTTCAGTAAGTTATTCTGACATCTGGCACATCTTTTAGCTCAGCATATGCAAGAATAGAGTTGATAGGAACCTTCCCCTTGGGGCTTCCTAGCTCCCGATTTTGACTCTTAATGGAAAAATGAGCAGTAGGCGTATTTTTTGCTTATATGCTGCTCTGGTGGTGATTAATGGTAGCGATAAAAGCTCTCCCAATGCTTTCATTACTTTGCCGACAGAATCACATACAAAAGTTTAAAGATCTCACGTGTTACATGCCCCAAAGCCTGTACTTTTTAGGTTTTGTAATACTTTTATGATCTTAAGAAAGGTAGTAGCTAGAGTTTATGTATTTTTGGCACTTGTAGGAACCAGTCAATTCTGAGTTAACAGATGAAGTCTCTGGTTATTTACAGCCCCATTACCCCTCTTCTCTCTGTCCTAAAGTTGTTGAGGATAAAAAAAGCTGCCACATTGCATAATGAAAAAATTTATGTTTTTCTATTGGTGTTTCTAAAGCTCATAAATGTGACACTTTACTGATTTCAAGTTGGGCTGATTTTTGTCTCATTTAATAAAAAAGAAAAAGAAAAAGAAAATACAATTAAAAGGAAAACATAACTGTCCTGGCCTCCTAGTGGACTGAGTTAGAATGACGGTTATTTCATCCTACAGCCGTTATCCTCAGTATTTCATAAATCCTATCCAACAATTTCCATGACTTCCTCTGTGGCAGCCTTTTCTGTAAGTGTAATATTGCTCATTCACTCTTTTATACTTAGATTGATAACTGAAAATGAGCAGGTTTATTTTCGTGAGTTATTTACTATTTTTCAAAAGTAATATTGATAGTAAATTTTGAACCATTTATATGATTTGACTACAGAGGTCTTTTTTTGTTAAATGATTCTTTTATGACTGCTTAAGCGTGTGAGTATACATTTTAGACATTTCTTCTTGATATCATTCATACATATGTAATAGAAAAAAGCATCTTCTTGGAATTATATATTCTGTTTCTTTTTAGAAAAACTTCACATACAATTTTTTTTAACACAGAGATTTACTTGAGGACTTAGTTTGTCAGTGTATGGGAATAAGTGTGTGGGTCTTGAACCTTGATATCACTGTCAGATGGGTCATATGTAGGCTGCATTTTAAAAACTATTTTTCTTAATGAGAGAATGTAATTTTTATTAATGTAAACAGATAGGGGTAGTTTTTGAATTTAGTAGTAGATTACCTCTTTTTGACATAAATGCTAATGAAAATATTAAGTAGAGCAATAGCATGTTAAATGAGGTTATTTTAACTAGGCTGTTTTCAAATGATTTTATATCAAGGTTAAGTTTAGAAAAATGACCAAAAAGTACTTGAGAGTACAGAGAGTATTTATATCAGATTTTGTGAGCAGCAGGCTGTTAATAACCTGCTCTGACCAATATGGTAACCACTAGCCATGTGTGACTGTATAAATTTAAAAGAACTAAAATTACATAAAATTGAAAGTCCAGTTCTTCGTTCATAGTAACGACATTCTAAGTTCTTAATAAACACATATGGCTAGTTGCTGTCTTATTGGATAACACAGAATAGAACATTTCCATCATCAAAGAAGGGTCTATGGACAGCACTTTTGTATGCTATTAAATCATAAATAATTTGTTTCATCTATATTTGTTTCATCCATAATTATTTTGTACACTATCTAAATAGCAGAAGAAAGAGTAAGACCCAGTTTTAGGGATATATGTGTGTAGCACCTCATTTGCTTAGAAGTGGCACTAGTGAGATTTGATGTTTATTTGTTGTTGCATTAGGGCACCTGTTTCCCTGTTGCTGGCCTGTACTTCTGTTAGCAAGTTCTGACTAAGAGTGACATGATCAGAGTTGTGTTATGCAAAGATTGCATTCCCACTGCAATGTAGGCAACAGGTCAGGCAGAGAGAGACAAGAGTTGGATATTGGACTACTAGCTAGCAAAGTAGGGAGTTGTCCAGGTGAGACGGATATGGTGGCAGAAGAAGTGGATGGATTTAGTCGTTAATGACACAGTAGAATCAGAAGGACTTGGTGTTTGAATAGATCACACAAAGTGTGTGCGTCTGTGTGTGTGTGTGTGTGTGTGTGTGTGTGTGTGTTGGAGGGTGCAGTAGGAAGGGGGATGACAAGGATGTTTGCAGCATCCGGAAAAAACAACACAGTGGGTAATGGTGCCATTCATTGGGGTATGTAACACTGAAGGAGCAGGTTGAGGGGATAAAGTGATAAGTTTGACTTTAGAATTAAATTTAAGTACTTGTGAGATACTTGAGGGGAGGTGGCAGCTCAGATGTATGGATCTTGGTCTCAGTGGTGAGATTTGGATTAAAGATATAAACTTCAGGGTCGTTGGTTACATGAGGAGGCAAGATCACCTAGGGGGAGAACAGAGCAGTCTAGCTGGTGTCTTCATCAGATCAACTGTCTTCATCAGAATTGACTGAGGTGTCTTTGGGCTGGTTCTCAGGGATTGGCAAGCTTCTTGGTAATGCTGACATATGCCAAAGTTTGAGAAGCACTGATCCAGCATGTTGAAAGGATGAACATCTAAGCCTGAGCCATGGGAGGAAAGGGATGAGACATTTTCCTTTCTATAAAGAGTGGAAGAAATAAGAACAGAGACAGAGAAACCAGAGGTAGGGGAAGGAAGCTCAGGGATGTGCAGGCTCCCCAGTTATGTCCTACTAAGGAAGAGGCAAGGGCAGCTGCAATTTGCTAGAAAGTAGGGAATGAGATTAGGGTCAAGGAGAATGGAAAACATTTGAAAAATCATTGAGGGAATCGTTAGCCCGAGATCAGCTAAGTATTGCCAGGTAACAGCAAAGGGCCACTTTGGAATGTAGTAGCACACATTTCTCAAGGTTTTGTCAATTTCTTTCACAGAACTGAGAATTCAAGGAATGAGCCACCAGTGGAATTAAGCTATCTGGTGGAAATGAGAAGGACCAGGAATATTAGAATATTATTGGTACTGGATTATCATTAAAATACGCAGTTCGACGTAGGGTTTAGGCAAGTGAAAACAAGACCAGTCAGAGGAATTGGGTGGATTGAGGGAGTGGAGGTTATAATGATGGAGACACAGTGTAGGTTAGAGGACTGGAGGTATCAGAGACAAACATGGAGCAGTCTCACAGTCTGAGATCTTAGATGTGGGTCTGAGAGACGAGGGAGTCAGGCTGGGGCAGAATGGATGTCGAGTTCATTAGGAGCTTGCATGTTCATCATCGTGGCAGGGGAAGTGGTAAGAAGTGCTTGTCTACCTGGTATTCACATCAAGAAACGTGGGATTGTTTCTTATGGGTTTGTGGATGGAAGGTGACAAGAGATGAGAAGAAGGTGATAAGCTGGCATTAGGGGAAATAAATTTAATCCAGAAACACAAATGATATGTGAACTCCAAAGCCTTGGAAATTTTAAAAACAAAGGCAGTAATGTGAGCCATACAGTTAACTCATATATTCTGCTTACTAAGCACCCAGCCTAATGCTAAGCATGTTACTTATGTTAACTCATTTGATCCTTAAAATGACCCTGTAAGGTAGGGATGTTATTAATAAACCTATTTTATAAAGAAATAAACTGATGCACAGAGAGGTTTAGAAATTTGCCCAGTGTTACACAGTTGGTCAGTGATAGGACCAGGCTTTGAACCCAAGCAGTCTGCTGCTGCACTTGGGGTCCTGAACTAGCTTACTATACTGTCTTGTTAACTGAGCTTAGATACTTTAAAAGTTATTTTTCTGGGTGCCAATCTCTTGGAAGTTAATTCTTTTAAGAAAAAAGTTAAAAATTAAAAACAACATTAATTTGTTCTCATATTACTTAAAGTCATGCACTTTCACTCTATGAAATTTGGAAAATACAGAAAAGGACAAAGTATACAAGAAAAATAGTTCCTTGTAACCATAATCTTTTTAGCTGGCCTTGTAGGGCTTGGTGTTACACAAACATGATAATACCCCTCCTGTCTGGGAGAAGGGGCTATGACCAAACTCCCCCTGCAGCTCTCAGTCTCTGACAAGCATCAGCACGTTGGGTCCTTGGGGGACCCTTACTTCTCCCACCTGCCTACTGTAAGAGCATTCACTGCTAGATCGTGGGAGTCTTCTCATTGCCCTTAACCCAATCTCGTGGGTCCTTATTTGTTCTTCTCTAGAAAGCCGTGTTAGCTGCCCACACTTGTCACCCAAAGCTGCCAGAATCGTGGAGGGTCGGAGATTTTACTGTATTTGCAAGCTGACAATTAAGTCTGCTAGATTCCTGCATGGTGGTTGTAGACATGAGACTCCTGGATCAGAGACAAAGGACTTCAGTACTCAGAACAGGCAAGCCATAAGCTAGCTTCCTGTTCCCCAGGACAACACTCTGTCCCACCAGCCTCATGGGGACAGTGTGGCTCAGGTGGAGGCTGCTCCTACTGTGGGCTCAGGTCACAGCTGAGGAATCTCAGACTTCGGGGAACCCACAAATGGGCTGCAAGCAAACTTGCCTGCCCTTTGCTCTGTAGGAAACATCTTCTTCTATTCAGAGAGACCCCATCTCTAGTTTCCAAGGCTGTCTGCTATCCAGACATCCTTAAAATGATAGGCCAGGGGCTCCTGGGTGGCTCGGTTGGTTAAGTATCCAACTCATTTTCAGCTGCGGTCATGATCGCAGGGTCATGGGATTGAGCCCCGTGTCGGGCTCCACCTTCACTGGTTAGTTGGCTCAGGATTCTCTCTTGCCCTCTCCCTCTGCCCTTCCCCCCCTGCATGCGTGCATGCACTCTCTCCAAAATAAATAAATCTTAAAAAAAAAAAAAAGTCCAGAACATGGGCTATCCCTGCCTCTGTGAGATGTACAGAAATAAGAGAGACTCGTGGAGCACTGGCTTCCAATGCAGAAATACATATTTGAAGAAAAATACATTTAACTGCTAAGAAATATTTCTTACCAAAATATCAGAGGAAGTGTATAAATCTTATGGAAGATTGATTCCCCAGCATTTAATATCATTGTAATGGTTATTATTATACTTATTATTTCATTATTATAATTGTTTAATAATTATATTATTAAAACAGTTTTTTGGGACAGTGGGTCTCAGACAGTTCCAAGAATCACTACTGTTTAGTTCACATATCAGAACACGGTTACAGTGTTTAGCTCATTATGTCGTAACACTTAAGACGCCTATTAGGTGTTTTGGGAGCCCTAACATTCCTAACTGCTCTTTGGAGGCAGGCAGGATTTGGGCTCTAGTCAGAGCAGGAAGAGACCAGCTGAAAAGGATTACACATACGCATCAGAGCACCTATTCTTCTGATCTGTTATAAGCTTTCCACATAATATTTGATGTGTAATAAGAAGATTCTTGCTTACAAAAAGACTATTGCTCAGTGAAAAGGAAGGGAAAAGAAATTACCGTTAAAAGGTAGCCAGCTCTCTGGGGCACCTGGCTGGCTCACTTGGTAGAGCATGTAACTCTTCATCTCAGGGTTGTGAGTTCAAGCCCCACACTGGGCGTGGAGCCTTCTTTAAAAAAAAAAAAGGGTGGCGGTCATGTTTTGGTGTTGTAAGTGGTTTGAAAGTTGTGAAGTGCAGGTTTGGAGAGTTCTTGAGGAAACCTGGCGTGTGTTTTTAGTAGTGTGTTTGGGGGCTGTTTGTATTTCATCTCACTCGAACCATAACTACTGTTAGATCTGATGTGTTAAATAAAATGCAAGCGTCATTCACTCTGGTCCACTGGCCTCCCTTTCTGTGAACACTTAAGGTGTGCTGACTGCACATTTGAGGATGACATATTTTAACCTGCCCAGGGCAGCCCTGTGGTAGGACTGGACTATAAGAGCAGGCCCCTCCAACTTGGAGTCATCGTGGGGGGCTGGGGCTACTTCGCCAGGGTGCTGGGGCATTCCCTCGCCTCTCCATCTGAGACTGCATGCTGTGATTGAAGTGCAGCCTATCCCTTTAATTCAGGAATTAGCAAATAATATAGGGTGAAATCAAAATAAGTGTATTTTTAGGTCTTTATCGCACACCTTTAAGTTATTTTTAATATGGAAAGAAAGATTACATGAGATGGTTATCGAGAGACATGGATTTACTTCTAATTTTGTTTGTTTGTTTTTAAAGATTTTATTTATTTATGTGACAGAGAGACAGCCAGCGAGAGAGGGAACACAGCAGGGGAGTGGGAGAGGAAGAAGCAGGCCCCCAGCGGAGGAGCCCGATGTGGGACTCGATGTGGGACTCGATGTGGGACTCGATCCCGGAACACCGGGATCACGCCCTGAGCAGAAGGGAGATGCTTAACGACTGCGCTACTCAGGCGCCCCCTAATTTTGTTTGTTTTATTGGATGTACATTAGTGCATTACAATATAGAACATCAGTGTGAATCTTTGAATTTAGGTACAGATTCAATCATTTGGTACTTTTCAGAAATATAAGAAAGTTGTTTTTTATTAGTTGGTTTGCCTCGTCCAATAGGTTTCAAGTTTAGAAGCCTGGCCTCTGGTTTGGCCCTGAGGTCAGAATTTGTTTTATACTTAGGGGCGCCTGGGTTGTGCAGTCATTAAGCGTCTGCTTTTGGCTCCGGGCGTGATCCCAGCATTCTGGGATTGAGCCCCACATCAGGCTCCTCCGCTAGGAGCCTGGTTCTTCCTCTCCCACTCCCCCTGCTTGTGTTCCCTCTCTCGCTGGCTGTCTCTCTCTCAAATAAATAAATAAAATCTTTAAAAAAAAAAAAAGAATTTGTTTTATATTTAAAACAAAATTGTGCATAAAGATGGTTTATTATATTCCAGGCACAAGAAGTAATGATGGTTTTATCTAATGTGAAGAAAGGAGTAGTACGTAATTGATAGCCATACCCTGCGCCTGGCCTGGGTTTCTGTGGCTGGCTTTGCTCAGGGAGTCTCTGGGTTGCACAGCGGGGACGCTGGTGGTTGTAGGAGCTGGGGGGCACTGGCGGCTGTGCTGGCAGGAGCAGAGGGGACACTGGTGGCTGTGCTGGCCGCTGCGGGAGCCAGGGCGGCCCCTGGCAGGAGTGGGGGAAGGGGTGGGGGGTGCTGGCAGCTGTG
>NC_048218.1:210785773-210838913 GCF_002007445.2 Ailuropoda melanoleuca | reverse complement strand
ATGGGGCGGGTGCTGGTGGCTGCTGCTGTGGGACCTGGCACTGTGTGGGCTCGCGGGTTCTGGCGCTCCCACTGCTGCTTGGCCGTGGACCTTAGTCATCCTAGACGCCCTCGCTTCGAACCACAGACAAAAATTCATCAACCTGCGTTTTAAAACCGGTTCTGAAAAATGTTTTCATGATGAATTTTTTTGGTTGTTTAAAGCTTAATGGTATTCTACATAATTTTGTAAAGCGAAGTCAGTCTAAACATGACACTGTAAAGCTGGTGTTTTTTATCTTGCTAATAATTATAAATTTTCTCCCTTTCCAAAGAATTTTTGTGCTTTCATATAGTTAAAAACCTAATTAATCATGAGATGAAATAAAATACAATTATCTCCATTATCTTTTTCAGGGAATCCGAGCCCGAATTTTAGAAACTCTGGTCATGCTTGTCCTTCTCGCACTCCTTATACTTGGGATAGTGTGGGTAGCCTCGGCGCTTATTGACAAAGACGCAGCGAGCATGGAGTCTTTGTATGGTAAGCCGGCTTCTCTCCGGGACGCTGAACTGGGTGTGTAATTACACATTTGCTTTTGTGAACATTTTAATAATTCTTTGTGTCGTTAGCCCTTGTTGTTCATTTACAGAGTTAACAAGTCTTAGACATGTTTAAGAAAAGAAATGAGTGTTCATGTGTTTGCTGTATTGAGAATGAGCAAGCAGCTTTTAAAATTTTTTTGTTTCTTAGTTGGTTTCTGTTCTTAAAATTCCATGGAGACTTTTTCTCTCTCCAAACAGGTTTTGCAAGAGGGTTATTTCCTTTTTTTCTATTTTAGATCTTTTTATTGTACAATTTAGAAATTATATGGTTTAGTAGACTCAAATAGACAATTATGTTTATCAAACATTAATTTATAGTCAAGCTATATTCTAATGTACAATGTTTTGGATTTACTAAAATATATTTGTGTTTCTTTACAGATCTCTGGGAGTTCTACCTACCCTATTTATATTCCTGTATATCTCTGATGGGATGTTTGTTACTTCTCTGTAAGTATTTTTCTGGCTTAATGTTGATGTGAAAATGGAGTTCTTTGTTCTAGAAAATTATAGTGAGGTTTCCTGATGAAGTTACTTAACAGCTTGGAGATGTTTTTATTTTTTTTTAATTTTTATTTATTTATTTATTTATTTTTTTAAAGATTTTGTTTATTTGACAGAGATAGAGACAGCCAGCGAGAGAGGGAACACAAGCAGGGGGAGTGGGAGAGGAAGAAGCAGGCTCACAGCAGAGGAGCCTGATGTGGGGCTCGATCCCATAACGCCGGGATCACGCCCTGAGCCGAAGGCAGACGCTTAACCGCTGTGCCACCCAGGCGCCCCTGGAGATGTTTTTAAAGTTGGCCCTGAACTTTTTTTTTATGTTAAAATACATTTTGATAAGCTGAAGCCATGAAATAAAACACGTGTGTTCTTTAAGGAAAACCTCTCTTGTAGAGAGACACACACAGGCACACAGCCACTGAAGCATTAGATCCTTCTTTTGAGTGGTAACGCAGAATTCTGTGTGGTGAATTTGTGGTCTTTATTTAAAACGTGTTCAGTTTTACTTGAGGCATTGCAGCGTATCTCAGGGATATTATAAACAGATAAATGTAGTTAAAAGGAGTTAAGATAATAGTTGTTTGGTTCTCAACTCCATCAGCACTTGGAAATTTAATCTGCTCTTTAGTTGGTTTTCTTTAATTTCTTTTAAGTGAAAATACTTGTTATTATTCAGCTGTTAGAGTCTTGCACATACTAAGCTTTCTCCAGTCTTTAGGTATCTTTCATCCTCCACCTGTCACCCCTTCTAGCTTCTTTATTGATGAATTGAAGAGTCAGTCCTCTGACAAAACACTGAGAGAATCTAAATTTAAGGCAAGAGTTTCCTTAAAGCGATAATCTTTGAGTCTGTTCTGTTTTTGCACCAGCAGTTTATCTGCTTCCTCTCTGTGGTCTCTCCTGCAGTGTGTACCCCCGTTGGCCTTTCCCGCATGTTCACAGTGATGGGTCAGTTGCTGGTGAAGCCAACAGTAAGTGTGTCATCTTGTTTGTTAAATAAATGTGTTTACATTTGAACATCTTTTAGGTTGTGAATTAACAATGAAACAGAATATTTCTGTGGGCTTGTGACCTCATTATTATTTTTGCTTTTGTTTTAATCTTTTTCATCTTTGGACACCAAATTTTTTTTGCTTTTAAAACACTTAACTGTGGACACTCAGGTAGAAATTACTCTTCTTTTTCATCTTTGGACACCAAATTTTTTTTGCTTTTAAAACACTTAACTGTGGACACTCAGGTAGAAATTCCTCTAGCAGGGGCGCCTGGGTGGCACAGCGGTTAAGCGTCTGCCTTCGGCTCAGGGCGTGATCCCGGCGTTATGGGATCGAGCCCCACATCAGGCTCCTCTGCTGTGAGCCTGCTTCTTCCTCTCCCACTCCCCCTGCTTGTGTTCCCTCTCTCGCTGGCTGTCTCTATCTCTGTCAAATAAATAAAATCTTTAAAAAAAAAAATTCCTCTAGCAAATTTTAAGACAAAATTTAGAAATACAGGTATTTTAGGTGTCTGTTATATCAGTAGTAACTCTGTTATGTTTCAAAATTTACCACATATATTCCTTGATTCTCAGAGCAGTTATGTCTCTCAGAAATTGTCTGCATGTTACATTTTGATTATACTTTTCACTTTAATCTCAGAGTTACCATATATTAATTCTTTTTTTTTTTTTAAAGATTTTTAATTTATTTGACAGAGATAGAGACAGCCAGCGAGAGAGGGAACACAAGCAGGGGGAGTGGGAGAGGAAGAAGCAGGCTCATAGCAGAAGAGCCTGATGTGGGGCTCGATCCCAGAACGCCGGGATCATGCCCTGAGCCGAAGGCAGACGCTTAACCGCTGTGCCACCCAGGCGCCCCCATATATTCATTTTTAAATGATTTTCAGTTAGTAGTAATCCTAATGATTTGTCCCTGATTTCTTTGGCTTCTAGCTAGCTCTTTTGTCAAATATTTACTCACATGAAAAGAATTCTTAGGTGCATTTAAGGAACTTTCTGTTTACGTTATTTTCATGGGTCCTTACTGCCTGCAAACTCAGGTCCACTGACCTCTAGCCTCTGCTCCCGCCCCGCCCCCTCGACTCTGATTCCACACTCACCAGCTGATGGGCTGTGCTCACAATGGGCTGTGTGCTTTCACTTTCCACGTGTGTCTGGGGCTTCCTCCCATCAATGCACCCTGCCTACTCCAGCCACCTGACAGCCTCCTCAAGGCCTGGCTCTGATGTGGGCTGTGCTCACTGCCTATCTTTGAACCTTGCCTCACCTCTTCTTTAAGTTGAAATAATCAAGCTTCTTTCTCTGTACTTTTCATATTCCCCTTCGTTTGTATTTCACTAGTAGTACCTATTAAATTTTTTGGTTATATGTTTGTCTTTCCTATCAGGGTGATTAATCAAGGAAAAATTTGAGGAATATTGTAGTAGATATTCTTTTAGTAATGCTTGCTTTAATTTTGAAAGATTTAAAAAAATAACATGACAAATAATTTCTTCATATCTTTTTAAAAAGTAAAATTGGATTATTTAACTTGCTACATGTATACACACTCTAATAAAACATGCTATCAAATCTTGAAATTCACTTCCCTCTTGAAGCGGTTTTATGACATTGCATTCTTAATTTCTTCCTGATTCTCTGGCAGAGCTTTATTTTATTTATTTATTTATTTTGATCTCTTTCTCTGTTTCTATTTCCTGGCCTCCTAAAGATAGCCAAATGTTCCAATTTCTTTCTTTTTTTTTTTTTAGAGATTTTATTTATTTATTTGACAGAGATACAGACAGCCAGCGAGAGAGGGAACACAAGCAGGGGGAGTGGGAGAGGAAGAAGCAGGCTCCTAGCAGAGGAGCCCGATGTGGGGCTCGATCCCATAGCGCTGGGATCACGCCCTGAGCCGAAGGCAGACGCCCAACCGCTGTGCCACCCAGGCGCCCCAAATGTTCCAATTTGTGTCCTTGATCTGATGTTGCTCTGCTCTGTTCTCTTGACCACCTCTGTGACTTTCATGACAATTGTAAATGTGTAACTCTAGGGAGCAAAAGGCACTGAAAACAAACCACACCACATTGTAAATGCTGTACCCGAGTACCCCACGGAGCTGAAAGCTCAGCTCGTAGAAAACCAAACCACTGACTTCACTCCCTTCCCAAAGCCGAGTTTTCTCCTAAACTTGTCTCTTATTAACATTATTGTCAAAACTTTAATTATCTTCACCTCTTTTCTTGCTCCTAACATGCAATATTAATGATATTCAGTCAGTGTAGGCTCTGTGTTTGTGATAAGTACTGTATTTTACACACATTTCATTTAATCGTGTTAACAAACCCATAAGTTAGGTGGTGGTCTTATTTTATGGTTCCATTATCTGTAGTTCAGAGAGATTAAGTCGCTTGTACAAGATTACAGATCAGTGAGGATGGGGCAGGATTTGAACCCAGAGACTGGTTTCAGACCCTGGGCTCTGGACCACTGTTCTATTCTGCCATAAGCTCCAGAGTACTCGAACCACTTTATTGCTGAGTGTACTTCATACCTCTTCACCTCTGTGTTTTGCTTATAGTTTCTTCTGATCCAAATGCCTTTCCCCTTTTTAGTAAATTAAGATATCAGCTAAGAGGCTACTATTATGAAAAACACTTGCCAGAACTTTTTTTCTTCCCACCTAGAAGTTGGGGATCTTTCTTCCTCTGAACTTTTGTGACATTTTATTTTTGCTTCAGTTATTACAGTTATTTTAACCCTGTAATTGTTTTTTTTTTGAGTTCATTCTGTCTCTCCTGGACACTAGAATGTAAGCTGTTTGAGGTCAAGGACTGTGTTTGACTCATACTTAGGTCCCCATGAGCTCAGAGTGGTTAAGAGTGTAGGCTTCAAAAGGCAGATAACTTTTCTTTGCCAAACCCTTGTTTATTGGCATATTTATAAGATGGGCATGATAACAGTCTGTTTTTCATTGGGTTGTTGTAGAATCAAGGGGATGAGGCACACAAGCATTTAACACAAATATCTGTGTGCCACTCATTTTCACTCACTCACATGAAGACAGGCCCATGGTGGTAAGTCATTAACAGACAGTTTGCATTATAAAAAGGAATCTTTTTGTATGGGGTAGGCCTTAAGAAAAGTAAAAACTGGATTGTGATCCAAACAGTAGAAATGGTGAGAACATTGATGGGAAAGAAACTTGATACCATGACCTACAAAGATATAGCCCCTGCCTTCCTTAGGCTCAGAGCCTGTCGTGGATGAACTCAGCCCAGTCCACTACCTGCACTGGTACTGTCCATCTGCCCAGTCTTTCCCACTCAGAACTCAAGGGTCATTTCCTGGGGGAGGCCCTTAGTGGTGGCCCACTGAAGTGGGTCACTCCACCATTTTCTCCAAGGTTGGTCAGCTTTTGTACTTACTTGTGTGTTATTATTTTACTATTCTTATTTTACTGTTTTATTTTGCTGTGAGAGCTAGGCCTATTGATAATAAGGGATTACCAATATTTGTTGAAATACTGGGGATTATTGGATTGCTCTAAATAATTTTTATAGAAATTAGGCAGATTTGATACCTGATAGGAGTTGCGTGCTTTGAGACTCCTTTTTATGAAAATACCTAATCAGGGAGCTGAAAGGATATACATATATAGGGTTTCCACCCTTTTGCTTTGTCCATCAACTTCTCACAATTTATTGTTTTGCTGGGATAAGTAGTTTGGGTTTGAATTATATTAACTATATCAGCTCTGGGCTTCTTTCAGATTTTCCCCAGAGCTAGGACGATATTTAGGATCATTTCAGGAAGGATAGCTATTAACAAATCTAGAATTAAACATATTTTAGGTTTTATCGGTTGTGAAGATTGTGCAGATAATATTCTATATAATTGGTGATTGATTAGTCATTCTTGTTTTTTACTAGTGTTGTATGATATCATAGTGAGTGGGGTATATACAAGCATATTTCTCTAGGGTTCTATCTATGGAATGATTTTGATAATACCAGTATTCATAATTTGCAGAAAATTTTTAATATATGCAGATGATGTAAGTGGAAAGTATTGCATGGTAGTTACTGAGTTTATAGGTCTTGTGTGTTAAATATTATATAGGCAAATACAAGTGAAAAAACAGTGTTGGACGGAGTAATCTATTCCTTCTTGATTTAAAATATTGGTTTGGGCCTGAGAGATATTACTGTATTTAGCCTTTTGGATGTTGAGAATTCATACATTTATTTGTCATTGAGAGAGCAGTGTTCTTTAATCCTTTAAATTTAAATATATGTAGACTTTCTAATAGACTTTCAACTTTTGATGTGTTTAGTTATATGCTGAAATATTTTTCCTTAACTTATAAGTAGAACAGTTTATTTTTGTTTTAAATTCCTAGTGATTTTGAATGGTTATCTAAAATCATAGGCCAAATAGCCTTAATGTTCTCATAAGCACTAGCTTTGTAATGTTACATTAGTCAATGGTTTGATCTTTGAATTTAGATTCTTGAAGACCTGGATGAGCAAATTTATATTATTACCCTAGAGGAGGAAGCACTCCAGAGACGACTGAATGGTACGTATATATTCCATAGTTAGAGCTCAGAAAAAATTATTGAATTCAAAAAGACAGCTAACTGAGGGGGAAGAATACAAGCCTTAGCACATTCTGCTGATGCACCAGGTCAAGACTTAAGAGTAATGTGTGAACGTCCCAGGTGAGGACAGTTTTGCTGAAGACTAGCGGCACTGCGGTCAAGTTCCCGTCTTTCCCTAGCTGTGATTAGCTGTAATCCAGCAAGACCAGTTCACTTCTGAGACCCTGGCCGCTAAAGGTACACCTCCACTGCTATGTATGTTAAGCATGATGACTTAGTTACTGAGGTTTTGCAGATTTGCACGTTTTCTTAGTGACTTCAGTACCTTTACTTCATTTCTTTCCTGTTGAAATCTTTAAGGTCAAAAGTGGTATGTCTCTTTGCTACTAGGTGCCAAATTTGACTGTCTCAGTTATGCTTAGGAGCTCTGTTGTTATTTGGGAATGGTGTTCATTATCAGCTATGATAACCAAGTACGCATGTGAAAGATCTTAAAGTTCAATTTTTATTTACTCATCCTTTTGGCTTCAAATGAAGAACCAGTGAAAAAAAGAGTAATGGCATAGTTTAACAGAGAAATGATATAGTTTGGGTAAATTTTCTTTCTATTTTACTTAAATGCTTTTCACTCTGCACTCTCTTCTCCTGCAAAGTTGTTGTTTTTTTCCTTTAAAGTTGAAAACCAACCCCAAATCAGATTATTAATAGCTAACTGTATTTCAGGATCATAATTAAAGAGTAGGTATAAAATGGAAGTTATTTTAAGTATGAAATAGGAAGAAATATACCTGCTTTCTTCAGTTACAAATAGTGAATTTAAATCATCAACTCAAAAGTCTTGCTAACATTTAGACCTTTATTCTTAGATCGAAGAATTTCAGATTCTATCTATTTTAGAGAATTCTCGGTAACAATATTGTATCCTTTGGTACCAATAACTTTTAGACTGGAACTACATGTATCTCTTATTCTTCTAATGTTATTAAAGCTATTTTAATATTTAAACCTACTTTATTTCAGAATTATAACTTTACTCAATACTGTCAGCTTTATAAAATTTCATTAAAGTAGTAAATATTATTATAAATTTGTCTTTCTTAGGTAGTCATGCTAATACATGATAAATGTGCCTGAATTGTCGTGCCGCTGCCCATAGTGTGCAGTTTATGTTTCAGCCCGAGGTATACGGTCTTTCTGTCTCACAGATCAGGAGGCTGAGAACTAGGGAGAGTAAAAGATAGTGCCCCATGGGGGCATCTGGGAGGGTCAGGTGGTTAAGCTTTTGACTTTTTTTTTTTTTTTAAGATTTTATTTATTTGACAGAGACAGCCAGCGAGAGAGGGAACACAAGCAGGGGGAGTGGGAGAGGAAGAAGCAGGCTCTCAGCAGAGGAGCCTGATGTGGGGCTTGATCCCATAACGCCAGGATCACGCCCTGAGCCGAAGGCAGACGCTTAACCGCTTAGCCACCCAGGCGCCCCAAGCTTTCGACTTTTGATCTCAGCTCAGGTCTTGATCTCAGGGTTGTGGGTTTGGGCCTCACATCGGGCTCCATGCTGGATGTGGAGCCTACTTAATTAAAAAAAATATAGTGCCCCGTGAATTAAAGAATTTGAGTTAAAACAAAACTAAACCAAAAATATAGCCTTTTCCCACTTTTCACTTCCAGAAAAAGTCCCTCCATAATCTTTCCAGATCCTTTGGCTCCTCAAATTTCAAAGTGGATCATTATATCTAAAGAAATTGAAAAAGAGGTAGTTGCCAGAAGGCTAGATGTATTACAAAATGAAGCCAAACCCAAATAAACAAAATACCCTGACTAGCACAGAAATATAATTTAGAGAGGATTAAGCATGATATGATAGCTAATGCTAAGTATAATTTTATTTTCTACCATTTTGGTAAGCTAGACACCACTTCTAAGTGCTCTGTTGGTAGGTTGTTAAAGTCCTTTCTGGTGACACTCTTTAATGATATGTTGGGATAGTTGCTGTAGTTTTGTTATTTGCTGCTTGTTAGCACCGTGGACTGTTTCAGGTAGAAAACAACAGGCTTGTAACATAAATGGTTCTGTAGTAAAATGGGCATATTGACTAATATAGATTAAAACCATAAGCTTCAGTAGGGTGTATTTATCAATGTGTGCAGAGGGAAAAAAAACTCCAGTATTTTATGATTTGCTGTTTGTTAAGAAAGTATAGATAATATAGGGCTAATAATATAGGGATAATATAGGGTGCCTTAGTTGGTTAAGTGTCCTGCTCTTGATCTCAGTTCAGGTCTTGATCTCAGGGTTGTGAGTTCAAGCCGCATGTTGTGCTTCACACTGGGCATGGAACCTACTTTTTTAGATCATAGAAGGTAAGTAGTAGAAATCATCCCCATGGGTTTTATTTAATCTAGTATTACGCCAAATGGATTTTGTTATAACAGTTATTTTGCATTTTAAATTATTCTTAAAAAGTGAATTTAAAATATCTTTTATTCTGGGCTATTTTTTCTTAAATGATTTATTTATTTATTAGAGAGAGAGAGCGAGCACACACGCATGAGCAGGGGGAGGGTGAGGGGCAGAGGGAGAAGGAGAAGCAGGCTCCCCACTAAGCAGGGAGCCTGACATGGGGCTCAATCCCAGGACCCTAGGGTCATGACCTGAGCTGAAGGTAGATGCTTAACCGACAGAGCCACCCAGGCGCCCTATAATCTGGGCTATTGAACAGAAATGCAGAGTAATAATAAGAGTAAAAGATTAAAAAATTTTTACAGCAGCAATTTACCCCCAAATTCGTGGTGGTGTTTTGCTAGTGGCCATTGAGTGTGCTTTCTTGGTCTGCGTGGGGAGGCGTGATGCACATTACAGGAATTTTTGGGACAGCTGAGTGGTTTGCTCTGAGCTTAGCTTCACAGTCATTGAAAAAACATAACATTTTTTTTTTTCTGGAAGATATATAACTTTTTGTGGTAGTTATTGTATTATTGGAGTTGAATTTCCACGTGTGGTTTTTAAAAATAACAGTACAGCTCTTTGATGGAATACTTGCCTGTGACTTCTCTATTGTTCCTGTTTATCATTTGTTGGTGCTAGTTTTGTTCTTATTAGTATTAGTATTACTTCAGAAAATATGTTAATAAAATCAAGCTAACCTGTACACCATTATAGTGTAAATCATTGTTCTAAAGAAGCCATCCTGTTAGTGGTCTGCTTGGCTTTTTCTCCTCCCTTTTCTGTTTACTGCTCGTCTTCTTCTAAGCACCAGACCTTGAGCAGATGAATTTAACTTCTGAGTCTCAAGATCATAGATGAGTTGGCTGAAAAAGAGAAAAACAAGAGTAAGGATCTATAAGATTTTTTAAAATAATATTTATTTTGTTATATTAGTCACTATACAGTACTTCCCCAGTTCTTGATGCAATGTTCCATGATTCATTATTTGCGTATAACACCNTATAACACCCAGTGCACCATGCAATACGTGCCCTTCTTAATACCCATCACCGGCCTATCCCAATCCCCCACTCCCCTCCCCTCTGAAGCCCTCAGTTTGTTTCCACAGTCTTTCATGGTTCATTCCCCCTTCTGTTTACCCCCCCTTCATTCTTCCTTTCCTTCTCCTACTGATCTTCCTATTTCTTATGTTCCATAAATGAGTGAAACCATATGATAATTGTCTTTCTCTGCTTGACTTATTTCACTTAGCATTATCTCCTCCAGTGCCGTCCATGTTGGTGCAAATGTTNAAATGTTGTGTAATTGTTCTTTCTGATGGCTGATTAATATTCCATTGTATATATGGACCACAACTTCTTAATCCAGTCATCTGTTGTAGGGCATCTCGGTTCCTTCCACGATTTAGCTATTGTGGACAATGCTGCTATGAACATTGGGGTGCATATGGCCCTTCTCTTCACTACGTCTGTATCTTTGGGGTAAANTCATATGATAATTGTCTTTCTCTGCTTGACTTATTTCACTTAGCATTATCTCCTCCAGTGCCGTCCATGTTGCAGCAAATGTTGAGAATTCGTTCTTTCTGATAGCTGAGTAATATTCCATTGTATATATGGACCACAGCTTCTTAATCCAGTCATCTGTTGAAGGGCATCTCGGCTCCTTCCACGATTTAGCTATTGTGGACAATGCTGCTATGAACATTGGGGTGCATATGGCCCTTCTCTTCACTATGTCTGTATCTTTGGGGTAAATACCCAGTAATGCAATTGCTGGATCATAGGGTAGCTCAATTTTTAACTTGTTAACTGTTTTCCAAAGTGGCTGTACCAACTTGCATTCCCACCGACAGTGTAAGAGGGATCCCCTTTCACCACATCCTCTCCAACATTTGTTGTTTCCTGCCTTGTCCATTTTTGCCATTCTAACTGGTGTAAGGTGGTATCTCAAGGTGGTTTTGATTTGAATTTCCCTGATGGCTAATAATTTTGAATATTTTTTTCATGTGTCTGTTAGCCATTTCTAACTGGAATACTTGAAAACAAGAGAAATACATGGTAGGAGTTGTATGTATTCCTGGAGCAGGAGGGAGCCCCAGATCTCTAGCCATCTGGTTCATACAGCCCTCCCTAGTGTCCACATCACCATGACAGGAGTGAGGAGATGTCCCAGGACTCAGCCCTGTCCCTGTTAGGCTCCTGCTTCTCTAGGCCCCAACATACAGCCTTACTTTGGTGTCTGCCTTGAGGCCAGGAGGAGTAGTGCTTGCATTCTGTCCTTCCCCTTTCTGGTAGTCAGCATAAGGAGCCCAGAATATCCAGGACCCTTGCATCTCAGATTGTCCCCCACATCTCTCTACGTCTCATTTTCTTTTCTTTTCTTTTTTTTTTTTTTTTTAAAGATTTTATTTATTTATTTGACAGAGATAGAGACAGCCAGCCAGCGAGAGAGGGAACACAAGCAGGGGGAGTGGGAGAGGAAGAAGCAGGCCCAGTGGAGGAGCCTGATGTGGGGCTTGATCCCGTAACACCGGGATCACGCCCTGAGCCGAAGGCAGACGCTTAACCGCTGTGCCGCCCAGGTGCCCCTCTACGTCTCATTTCTGACCTGATTTCCTACGGTCCCTGAGCTCCTGAAACTCTGCTTATACCTTGTGGAACCATGTGGCTCTGAGAGCTGCTGGGTCTTATTAGCAGAGCCACCTAGATCCTCAGTCTTCTCCCTCTCGCTAGAAGAAACTTGGCTCTCCCAGCATGTACTGCTTCTCAGTCCCTCAGGTGGTAGCTCTGTTCTTTCCCACATCCCTCACTTCACTCCTCCAGGAGTTTGGGCAGGTGTCCTCTCATTCTCTTCTGCTGCTTTCACACACTTTGAATCTCATGTTATTAGATCGTGACCTGATTACTTCTCCCTTTTCACTCCTTTCCTTCCAGGCAAGTCTTCTTCCATCCTCTAGGTTTTAGTTCCTTGTTCATGATCATTCTTTCTGCCAGTATGCCTATCACAACTGGTGATTTCAGTGTCTGCATGGATGACCTTTCCAGCCTGCTTGGCCATCCACAGACCTCTCTTTTAATGGTCTTTCTCAGCCACTTGCTGCCTGGGGCCACAGCACAGGCCTGTCACCAGTGGGGACAAAATCTTGTGTGGTCTCACCGTCAGTCACCCTGCTCTCCACTCGCTGCCTGTAGTGTGCCATGCCGTATGGTTCTTCATGCCATCTGTCCATCTTAGTAACTTTTTACTGCCTTTTCTCCCTCACTTCCTTCAGACCCTCGCTGCCTCACACGGTTTAAATTCCTGGGCCATCGTTTGACTCAGTGCGCTGCTCTCTCAGTTCTCTTTCCTTCTCTCTGCTTGGCCAAACTCTAGCCTTGGTCATAGCCAGCTCTTCATGTTCTCAGCACGCACACCTGTTCAACTGACTGACTGTAACTGCCTGCCTGGAGTTTCCTTAAATGTATGACCAGTATATTAAACGTACTTTACATTCTCCTGGAGTCATTTTGTGTCTTCTCTTTCCTCAAGACTTCTTCACCATTACTCTCAGCCGATGACCTTGCTTCCTCTTTTCTTGAGAAAATAGAAGCAAGCATGCTGAAATATTGACAAGCTTTTTCCTTGATTGATTCATCTTCCTGCAACTCCCCCAACACGTGCTGCCTTTTCTACTGATGCTGTGAGTGGACTATCTGTGCTTCTGGTGAAGCTCAGCCCTGCCCTCATGCACTGGATTCAGTTCCTTCTCCCTGATTCAGGGATACACCTCTGGCCATTCTACTGTCTCTCTGACATAACCAATCTTTCTCCAACTGGATCACTTCCTTCAGCATAGAGCTTTGCTCTAGTTTTTCTCAACAGAATGAATAAATGGAAGGGAGGCAGGCAAGAAAGAAAGAAAGAAAGGGAAAGAAAGAAAAGAAAGAAAGGAGGAAAGAAGGAAATGAAATCAGTCTGTCTTGACCTCCTATCCCTTGTGGCTCACTATCTCATTGCTTTGCTTGACTTTATAGCAGAACTCGTGGGGTTGTACACTCATCAGTTTCATTGCTGTGCTCCACATTCGGTTATGGAGCCACTCTCGCCCCCACTGCTGTACTGACATGCTGTTGTCAAGTTGGCTAGTGACTGGAGTCCTCAACTAACCACCCTCCTCATTCCACTTGGTTTTCAGTTTACTACACTTTCCTTGTTTTTTTACTTAAGGAGCTACTGCTTCTCAAAAAACTGCTGGTTTTTCTCTGTGTCCATAGCTTCTTCACACTGGAACGCCTCATGCCTCAGGCCTTAAACTTTTCTCTTGTCTGTTTACCTGCACTCCTTTGGTTATCTTATCTGGTCTCATGGCTTTAAACACCATGTATATGCTGCTGACTTCTCCTCTGACCTCTCCATCCGGGTAGTAGACATTTCTACTTGGCTGCCTCATAGGCATCTCAAACATACCTTGTCTAAAATCAGCTGAAGATCTTATTCCCCGTTTCTGCTTCTGTTACAGCTGTCCTGTCTCTATAGGTGGCAAATCCAGTCTTTTAGGTGCTCAGGCCAATTCCTTAGAGTCTCTTTCTCCTAATTCCCATAAGGATTCCTTTAGCAAAGCTGTTGGCTCTAGCTTCAAAGTATCTGCTTGCATGTCACCATCTTGGTTTGAGTGACAGTCACCTCTTCGTTAGATTGTTGCAGTTGTTTCCTAATTAGCCTTCATGTGTCTATCTTTGGCCTTATAAGTCAGAAAAAGTGCTTGAGATGTAAGTCAGATCTTCTCACTTATTTGCTCAAAGTTCTCCAGTGGCCTCTGTTTTCAATCTGAATAAAAACCAGTTTTTGCAGTGGTTCCCTTTCTGCCCCCCCCCATGTGCTCTCTGACTTCTTTCCTGCGGTCTCCTTGCTATTCTTCCCTGGCCCGTTGCCTCCTGTCCCAGGGCATTGTGTTTCCCTTTTGCCTCCTGTCTTTCAGGTCTAAAGATCCCCTTCTCAATGGGCTTTCCCACATTGGAGCCATGTGGATATGATTAATATTGCCAAGCTTCACCTTTGCTCTGGCACTTCTTTCCCTCTTTCCTGCCTTATGTTTTCCTGTAATACTTTCCACTTTCTCACGTACTGTTTTTCTTTTTTATATATTGCCAGTTTCTCCATAGTAGAACAGGAACTGCATAGGGGCAGGGGGTTTTTGTTCATTTTCTTCCTTTCTGTACCCCTGATCACATGATGTCCCCAGTCACATAGTGGGTTGGTGGTAAATACTTGTTGGATGAGTAAATGAAGAGATGAAAAACATGCATGATGGAGAGTTGTCATTTTACCATAAGGAAGTGAAGAAGGCAGAAGAAATAAAATTTGGTGATAGGATAAAAGAATTAACATGGAGACAGTATTTAGGAAGGCCCACAGTAGTAGAGACCTCTGAAGACAAGCCAAGATTGTGGGGCTGGAGGACCTTATGCCCTGGGGTGTTAGTGAAGAAGCAGAGATAAGGTGATTTCCCCTAGTGTGAAGCCATGAAATATGAGCAATCAAAATCCATTTCTACTCCAGGACCCTAGAAGAGTAGCCCAACAGAAAGTCCCATTACATTAATTGTGGTAGAAAATCTTTTGTAATTCCTACCCAGGATTAAGAGGATGCATATATCATTAGCATGTTTAAATGTTTAAGTAATGCAACAGCATTAATTGAAATAATTAGCCTTCGTGTGTATATAGCCTATGGGTGTACTGGGTAACTTTAGAAGTACCATAATGAATAGGAATTATTTTTTATTGTTTAAGTTCAAAACCTTGACAGTTCTTTTAATGTAATTTATTTAAAAATATTGTAGACTTTGAACTTAATGATTCAATTCGATTTTGTTAGGTACTATTTTCATCTTCATGATAAAAAGTTAGTATATCAATTTTGGTAGTAATTACTTTTCTGCTTGATTTTGATCTTTTTTTAAAAGCCTTTTTCATTGAAGCTTGTATTAATTCTTTATTCTTAAGAACACAGAAAATGTACTTGTTTCATTTTTTGTGGAGTGTCACGTTGCAGTACCTTTGTATTCTGAAAAATAGAAGATTGAAAAAAAATAACTCATTTGATCTTTTCATGGAACCTAGTTACCTGTCAGAAGCAATTGTTCACCATAAGTCTTAGAATCTTGCTTATTTATCACTATGTTGAGTTTGCCAGGCAGTTTTATGACGATGCCAAGGTTTACAGTGGTATTTATGCTTGGTTTAGAGTACCTGCATCCTGTCAGAGGCATTTTTTTTATCATCACCGTCAATACAGTTTGCTGATTTGGTCATTACTTATCTGACGCCTTTTAGATAACACCCTTTATGTTGTAAGGAAACTTGTATCACATCTTATGTTCTCTACATACCTTCATTTTGATTTTCTTTAGCTATTCTTCTATAGTCTAGCAATGGTTATTCTAGGAATACTACTTACTGTTGGTTGTATCACTGAAGTTGAGAATATCTCAAATGAATCAGACCCTGGGCCACTTTGAGCAATGATGGGTTTGGACTGGTTAAAGGTGATCAAATATCAACTCTCATCAACAACATCCATAGCAAAAATTGTTGACACTCAGTGACCCCCCTTTTTGGCAATACTATGATAGAAGAAAGTGTCTAGTAATATCGTGACTTCCAGAGCTAACAGGAAAGAATATTAACTCTACTGGTGAAACTAATTAAGTGGTTTCTTTCTAACAAGAGTACCAACATTTGGGTCCAAATGTCTGGAACAATGAGAGATACCTTGCTAACAATTTATTCAGCTTCTTGAGCCATATAATCACTTTCTTGACTATAATGGTGGCCCAAACAAATGATTTGTTGTAAGATGTGAGGTGACTGAAGAGTTGTGAGATAAGATACAGTATCAGTAGATGAGGAATAGTTGGAGAAACAAACTGTAGAATAACTTAAGAGTCAAGTATCATATATTCTCTGCAATTTAGAGGGAGATTGCTGTATATAAATGATCTAAGTTTGTTAGCAGAAAATCAAATTTAATATACATGAGCCACTTGTTCAACCACAGCCTATTTGGATGATAGTATTCATGATAGTACCGTATATAAATATGAAATTTAAAAAATAATATTTTATCTAGTTTAAGATCTACCAATAACTTATATCTAAGGTTAAAAAAAGCCAATTACTTTAATTGTATATAGCTTTTTTTAAAAAAAGATTTTATTTATTTGAGAGAGAGAGAAAGAGAGCACGAGTGGGGTGAAGGGCAGAGGGACAAGTCAACTCCCTGCAGAGCCTGACGCAGGGCTCAATCCCAGGATCCCCACATCCCAATCTGAGCCGAAGCCAGAGGCTTAACCGACTGAGCTAACCAGGTGCACCAGTACGTAGCTTTTTATAACGTTCTTAAAGCTGATTGTTTAATATTTTCTGTCTTGTGGTTGTTTATAATGAAAGTGTATTTGAATTTTCAAATTGTGTTGGCTATCGAAAGTCTTACATTACTTGATTCTGTACTTAGCGGTATTTTTGTGGATATGTCACAAGAAAATAGAAATTAATATTTTAACAAATATTAGCATTGAAGATGGAATAGAAATAGAGTGAGTGTATGGATTGTCTGTCTCTTTTATAGATAATAACAGAGTTTGTTGATGCTGAGATAGATGCTTTAGAGATTTGAATGTCCAGGCTTCAGTTTTCAAAAACTTTCTGGGGCCTGCCTCATCGGCAGTGGCTCTGTGCTGAACGGTGATTGGTGTTTGCTATGAGGATGGAGACTGTTCACTCTATGAAGTTTAAGGAGTCTTGGGCTTTAAACAACAAAAGTACTTGAGGGGCCTCACAATCTGGTGATAGAGATCACATTGGTCAATTTAATGTATTAAGTATAATCAAAATTTTAAAGAGTTATAGCAATAGATTTTCTAATCAACTTTTTTTTTGGTTATATGCTAAGTTAAAAAGTTAAATGAAAAACTAATCTGTTTATACTAGAGGTGTCTACTTCTAAATAGTATTCATTATGAGACTTAGTTTAGGACACTAAGTTGTTTAGGGAGATTTATTGCTTCACATTATTTGAATCATTTACATACCAATTTAGAGATTTATATTTATTTTAAAAAATGCATTACTATTTTAAATTAAATAATTAGTATCTCCCTTTCACATATGAATGTCACTTAAAGCTATCTTATGTATTAAGGCTTAGTTACTGAAGAAATGCTGGGCTTTGGGAAATTTTGTTATCTTGGACACAAAATATTTTCAATACCACACTAGTTTTTCAGCTTAAGAATAAAGCCGGGAAAAGTTGCCTTCAGCTATTAGTTTTCCTGAATCCAAAGAGACGGGTGGGGCAGGATCAAAAATACTTACTTGATCAAAGTTATTGGCTCTGAAGGTATTCTTACCTGTGTAAGGAAGATGAAAGGTGTTGTTTTTATTGCACCCTAGTAACAGTGTAATTTTGAACTAATTGGTGTTGAGCTGCCAATCACCTAGGGGAATGCAAATAGATACTCTTCTAATTTCCTTTGAGGTAGTGAAATCTTATGTCGAGGCTGGAAGAAAAACAGAATAATACCGTTAAATTGACCTTAAATGAGCTGCTTTGTGGTTTTCTTGGAGAATCCCTTTTTATTTTTCATGACGAGTCCAGACAGGTTTTGTCTACCAATTTGACTTATTGACTAGACAATGCTGACACGGAACATGTTAGATTCATTTTGAAATAAAGTAAGGATAATACAATTGTTCAGGATATTTTGATGTTTTTTTTTAGTGCAGCTTAAATTCCCGTCACATTCCAGTGATTGTTTGCAGTGTGTCTTGATTCCTTACAATAGCTATCTTTCCTTTTGGTCATTTATAATGGAAGATTCTGCTTAAACAAGCTTGCTCTTCCTCACTAAGGTAATGATACATATATAGTAAAGGATGGTAATGTCTTTGAAAATTGTGTTATTCCAGGTGAATCTAATCATTTAATGAAAGCATGCTTTGTTTGAAGATAATGAGAATGTATTCTTAATTTTTGTATGCATGTCGGTATTTATTAACTGTTGTATGCCTAGCATTGTGTCACCTGAAAATAAAAACACAGCATTTCATAAATACTACTTTAGTTATTTTTCCTTTGAAAAATATTGTGATTGGTTTAGATATTTGTATTGAGCTTTGTAGATATCACACCCACAAAGTAGGCATTTCTGTCTTTTCACATAACTTAAAATAGGCAGCAGGAATACTGTTCCTTTGATACCTCTGCCCTTTCAAAATTCTGAATACTATCAGATTATTTTTCTCTAGCACTGAACTGGTTACTGAAATAATGCTTCTTTATAAACATAGGGAATGAAGTGTAGTTTGGAATTATATTTGTAATTAGTGAAGTTAAATGAGCATTAACTACAGGTACATACCATATAATTTATGAAGAAATGGGATAAAAAAGCAAAAGGTATCTATAACACTGTTACTTAGTCGAAGCTTTGATTCAAAGACACTTGCAAACCTTATAATACTATGCCATCTTACTGTAAGTCTCCTTCTCATATGGAGGTATTCATTGACTCCATAATTTGTCTCCCTTTGGCTTTGGCTACCAGAAACTCTATAAACTACATTCATAGTCAAAGTTTAGTAGTTTTGGGCCACACTTGCTGAATATCTCTGTCTTTAACCCTGTTCTTCTGTAAATGTCAATTATACATTGACTAGTAAAATAATTCAACTCAGGAGCTCTGGAAGTACTGTAGAACAGGTTAGTGCATTCAAGACCTAAGGCTCTCCAAAAGAGAAGGTATTGAATTTCTCTCTCTTCAGTGATGGACGCAAGTGAGGAAGGAGGTGCAGAGGACACAGTACTTACCTTTCCTAGAGACCCAGGGTAAGGCTAGACTTTCGTGACTCTCCCAAGGGGGCTTAGAAGAAGAGCCTCTGAATTCCCCTAGTGCATTAGACCTCTGCCGTCTTTCACTTTGGCCCTGTTCCTCTGTTTTCTTTCTCCCTTTGAGAAAGGAGTGCTGCTGCAGAGAGAGACACCAGTGCACTGACGCTTCTTCCTGCATCATTGTTTCTGGCCAATTCATCTCCAGGCCTCCAAAACAGAAATTGCTGGGCCCTCAGAATGGTTTGTCATTGTTTGAAGGAGTCTCTGACTTGATTCAGTGTGAAGGGAACAGTAGCAGTGCATAAAGAAAAATGATCACTTGCTTAAGGCTGAGTGATGTAGGTTAAGATGAGTATCCAGAGCAGTGATTCCCACTGAAGTTAAAAGTTAGTGGAGAGACAAATAAGAATTTTTACTTAGTCCCCAAAAGTAACATGGACTTTTAAGGACATATAATTAGAGAAGAAAAAAGGACCACCTAGAATATAGAAAAAAGGACCACCTAGAATATGAAAAAAAATTAAAAATTCAGTAGACAAAAGACGAAATAGTCCTTATGGTAGGCAGAAGAGTGACCCTGCAAAAGTATCCAAGTCCTCACCACCCTGATCTGTAAATATTTCCCATGTATGACAAAAGGGACTTTGTAAGGTAATTAGGTGAAGAGTCTCAAGATTATCCTGGACCATCTGGTGGGCCCAGTGTCCTCACAGCATTGTTATAAGTGAGGGTTAGAGAAAGAGATGTGATAGTGGAAGTAAAAGTAAAGTGACCTCAAGAAGGGACCATGAGCCAAAGAGTGCAGGCACTTCTAGAAGCTGGAAAAGGCAAGGAAACAGATTCTCTCCTAGAGTCTCCAGAAGGAGCACAGTCCTGCTCACACCCAGATTTCAGACCTCTGACCTCTAAAACTGTAAGATAATAAATTTGTAGTGTTCAAGCCACTAAGTCTATGGTACTTGTTACAGCAGCAGTAGGGAATGAGTGTAGTCTTTCTGAGAATTGAATTAATTATCTGGTGGAATCAGGTGGGAGAACCATTTCATGGCACAAACCAAAAGTACAAAGAGAAGGAAACACCAGTGAAATGGAAGACACAGACTGTAGAGCTAAGCTACTTAATCTAAGTAGTAAGCATCTAGAAGGAGGAAAAAGAACAAGTAGAAAAAAATTAAGTAAATAATAATAGAAGAAAATGTCAATGAGCTGAAGAAAGATTTTAGTGCAGATTAAAAGACCACAGAGTCGTAGACAAGATTATTAAACAGGACATTTAAAAGATCTAGATATATTGTGTAGCATTGTCAAATTCCAAGAATAGTGATGATAAAACACCTTACAAGCTTTCACATAGAAAAATCACTTATGAAGGAGAGAGAAATCAACATCAAACTTCCCATTTGTATCCTGTTAAGGATTATTGAATAATAGTGTTAGTTTTAAGGGTGGGGGGGAAGATTGCAATGAAAAACTCATATATTTATAAATATGTCATATGTATATTAGGGCCAAAAAAGGTATTCATTTATTCCTTCATTTTATATCTGTACATTGAGTATCTAATTTGTGCTAGGTACTATTTTAGGCATTAAGGTTATGGCAACTTTTACACTGAAAGAAAAATTTAGTAATAATCTTATTAATTAATTTGATGGGGGTGGGGGGAGGGGCAGAGGGAAAGGGAGAGTCTGAAGCAGATTCCATGCCCAGCGTGGAGCCTGTCTCAGGGCTTGATCTCAGGATCCTGAGATCATGACCTGAGCCAAAATCAAGAGTTGGATGTTTAACCAACTGAGCCACTCAAGCGCCCCAGTATACTAAATATTTTTAAAGCAATTTCAGCGAAATCTAGGATTTAGGAGGAGTGGGTGGGAATCAATGAAAGAACAGATATAAGTATCATGAAAGCTTCATGTGAGTTGGGGGCACCTGGGTGGCTTGGTCTGTTAAGCGTCTACCTTTGGCTCAGGTCATGATCTCAGGGTCCTGGGATGGAGCCCCGCGTTGGGCTCTCTGCTCAGTGGGGGGTTCTGCTTCTCCCTCTCCCTCTGTGCGTGCGCACGTGCGCTCTCTCTCTCTCTCTCGAGTAAAATCTTTAAAAAAAAAAATGAAAGCTTCACCTTGGTGCAGGAAAGTTATTCAGTAAAGCATCATTATGAGGTTATAACTATGTTATATTGAAAAAAAAGCTGAAGTCTACCTGTGTTAACAGTGAGAAAGTAACCACCGAAGTGCCAAATTAACATGGGGAAAAAGAATAAACAGAAATTCTACTAGCTGAGAAAAGAAGAAATAAAGAGCAAAATAAATAGAAATTATGAAATTACATGAAAGGAGAAAGAGCCACCAGTCTTCATAATAAGCCAACTTGTGGATGGCGGCACTCTGACCCTGGATGTCACTGTTGAGCTATGGGAAAACCCATTTTGAAGCCCACTCTGCGTCTAAACTTTTATTTTTTTATTTTTATTTTTTTTAAAGATTTTATTTATTTATTCGGCAGAGATAGAGACAGCCAGCAAGAGAGGGAACACAAGCAGGGGGAGTGGGAGAGGAAAGAAGCAGGCTCATAGCAGAGGAGCCTGATGTGGGGCTCGACCATAACGCCGGGATCACGCCCTGAGCTGAAGGCAGACGCTTAACCGCTGTGCCACCCAGGCGCCCCTAAACTTTTAATTTCATGAAATTATTTTCTTTTTTTTAAGCTACTTTGAGGTTTTTGATTCAGTGGAAAACATCCTGTAATAAATACACCTCATTTTACATATGAGAACACTGAGGTTCAGAGAATGAGAACTTAAGAAAACCCCAATAAAATTTGGAATTTAGCAGACCTAGGAAAACCTTAGAAGCAGTTTAGCAGACCCAAGGAAGCTAAATGCTAAGCCATCTGTGCTTGACTCATATCCTGGAATCCCCCGAGTCTTAAGAGGTGGCACCACCAGATACGGAAGTGGACATGAAGTGGAATAAGTTTAAGATAAGGAGGGTTGGTTTAAGAGTCTGTTGATGAAGCGATTTGATCTCCACATGTTTTCCTTCCATCCAAGGTACCAGGCACTGCCTCTTTCCTGCCCCAAGAGCAGAGGGAGGGTTGTTCTCCAGAGAGAGAAACCGAGGCTGTGGCCTGGACCCAGTGTGAAGTGGAGGGTGGGTGAGGGCGCACAGGCTCCCGGCTCCTTTCACTTGGACCGCCGTGCTTTAATACCCCAGGAGATCACAAGAGTCTTATCTGGGGGGTCTGTGTAGCCCAGGAGGGCCCCCCAGATACCAGCAGTAAGGTATCCTGCATGAAAGACCTGGGTGGATTACCTAAGAAGAAGTTGTCAGCCACCACCCCACACATTCTTGAGTTTCACATTAACATGTCTAGTGCTTCATTCTTTTTTTTCCCCCCAAAGATTTTATTTATTTGGGAGAGACAGAGAGCACCTGCAAGTGGGGGGAGGAGCAGTAGGAGAAACAGACTTCATGCTGAGTGTGGAGCCCTATGTGGGGCTTGATCTCACAATCCTGAGGTATGACCTGAACTGAAACCAAGAGTTGGATGCTTAACCAACTGGTGTCCCAGTGCTTTATTCTTAAATATGAGCAGACAACTAAGGCTCACCAGACTTCTGAGCCACATGAAAGGAGAGGTCAAAACAAATAAGAAAGACCACTGAGGGAGACAGAATATACACTAGAGAAAAATATTTAAAAATAAACCTGTTAATATCCCGAGAAAGACCAAGATTGCAGTCATGAGAAAGGCCAGGATTCCATAAAAATGGAGTATCTAGTGCACAGAAAGAGACTCTTGATAATTAGAAATAATGACCTGTCTAAAAGACTAGAAGATAAAGAACTTCTTTAGAAGATAGGTAAAAATGGCAAAAATAGGAGAAAAGAGTTTAGAATATTAGAGAACCAGTTCAGGATATCTAACATCCAACTAACAGGAATTCCAAATGGGAAGAGGAGAGAAAATTTCCCAGATCCGAAGGATGTGAATTTGGAGATTGGAAGGGCTCATTAGTGCCCCGCGTAGCACATGGAAAGGGACTCGCTGCAAGAACACTGGGAGCAAAGATCCCATGCATTTCACAAGATGAAAAGCAGTTCACACTCAAGGGGACAGAAAGAAGAACTTCAGACTTCTCAGAAGCACTAGAAGCTGGAAAACAATGAAACAATGACTTAATAATTCTGACGGATAATTAGTTTTGACCTAGATTTCATACTTAACCAAACTATAAGAGCAAAGACAAAATACCCAGTCTTACGTAGTCTCAAAAATACTACCGCCCATTCATCTCTTCTTTGCAAGCTGCTGGAGAGGCCGTGTGCCGCTTAAATAAGGGAGTGAAGCAGTGAGAAGGGCAGAGTTGGAAATAAGAGATGTGCCATAGGAGAGGAGAGAACAGGGCCTGGGATGCCAGTGTGCAGCAGGCCTAGAGAGCAGCCTGTTCAGGCCAGGGCGGGTCTCAAGACTCCAGGAGTTGCTCCCAGATAATGCAATGAATGGGATGACAGGAATTTAAACACCAAGAGAAAAAGGTGTTTTGGGAGGAGAGGGTGGCTTTGAGACAGGGATAAGTACATAGAAGACTAAGCAGATAGGAAAAATGACTACTTCTAGCGGTGGGAAGAACCCTATATGGAAAAAAGGAAAGCTAATCATAGTTTATTATGTGAAGCAGTGGATGGCATTTCTTTTGTAATAATGCAGACACTGAATATTGATGTAACCAAAATGTCCAATAATCCACATGGGGGGGGGTGGCAAGGGGTGTGGTTTGGTAGGAAGGGCATAGTTAATACTTGGAGCTGGAAAATCAAGACCCAGCAAGCGAAGCTGTTTATTTAGTGCTAAGAAGACAAATACTGAAAGAATCAGCTAAACAACTTGAAGTGGCTGTCGTTGGGTAGGTGGAACTGGGAGGAAGGCAGCATGTATGTATGTGCCTTGTGCAAGTATGTGGCACTTGGAATTGTGTGCATGTTTCATTTTGATAAAGATAAAATAAAAAAAAAATTCAGAAGTTAAGACAAGTAGTATGGAAGGTATAAAATCAAGTTTATCAGCTATTATAAAAAATTATACTGAATGCAAGTACTTTATTTTAGTAAATGTAAATGGGCTGCATTCCACTGTTAAAGAACAAGAGCCTGTCAGATTGGTTTATTCAGCCGTTTTTCTATAAGCACCTATTGCCCTTTCTTTTAGTAAAACATCTGATTGGGCTTTGTTGTTTCTCCTGTTTGATCACATTTGTGGAACCGCTTGTCAAAGTTCTTTGCCTCCCCTACTCAAGGAATTAACGTGACTCTGACCTATGCCATTAGGACACTGGAAATTTAGTTTCGATCCTAGCAACATAAAGACTGAAAAATTTTTTTCTTGATCTTAGCAACATGAAGACAAAATAGTTGGGACTGGTCCATCCCAGGTATCATATTATGAGGAGACAGTCCATCTATTCCTGCCACCTGGAGCCTCCCAGCTGCCTGGTTCCTCTCCTTTCCAGGAAAACTGGAAGTTTTTCTCCTGGTTCTGTCTCATGACTTCCTTTTCTGTTTTAACCAGTCAGTCAATTTCAGTTGCTTATAACCAACGATCTCTAACTGATAAGGTTAAACCTCAAATAAGATTCAGCTCTCTCTCTCTCTCTCTCTCTCTCACACACACACACACACACACCCTTTTAATTTTAGTCTTTCTTTTTTTGTCTCTTATATGTAAGTCTGTAATAAATCAGTAAGTAAGTAAGGCAGGTAAAAACAAAAAGAGAGTAGAACTTAATGTCCACAAAACAGAATTTAAGTGGAAAAACATTAAAGACAAAGCGGGTCATTATCTAAAGATAAAAGGTGTGATTCATAAGGCAGGTGTAACAGTCTTATAGGAACCTGAAAAATTTAGCAGACAAATACAAATACATAATGAAAAAACTCTTTATAACTGAGAAAACCTAACCAATAAAGGTACATTTGTAGTAGGAGATTTTAACTTATCCATTTCAAAATTTAATGGATAAAATAGAAAGAATATGGAGATACACAAGTCATTATAGAAATAAGTAGAAAATGTGAATAGGGAAAATCCATGTGATAAACATCTGAAAAGATGCTAACCACATTTAAGGAAATGCATGTTAAAGTAACAATAAGAAAACATTTTTTATCCAACATTTTGGCCAAAATTCAAGAATTACAACATCCAGTGCTAGGGAAAATATAGGAAGAAAATAGGTACTTTCAAAAGCTATACATGAAAATGTAAATTATTACAGTAATTTTTTTTTTCTTTTTCTGAGAGAGATTGAGTGCATGTGTGCACATGTGAGCGTGGAAGTAAGGGCAGAAGGAGAGAGAGAGAGAGAGAGAATCTTAAGCAGGCTCCATGCCCAATGCAAAGCCTGTCTTGGGGCTCGATCTCACGATCCTGAGATCATGACCTGAGCCGAAATCAAGAGTCCAATACTTAACTGACTGAGCCACCCAGGTGCCCTGATTTTTTAAAATTATTACAATATTTAAATCATTACAATAAATTACAGTATTTGGATGGAAGTAACCTTTAAATACCTCTTAACTGTAAATGCTTATATCCTTTGATTCGGCAATAGAAATATTGGAATCTGTCCTAGAGAAACAATAGAATTAGAATGTACTGGATATGCGTACAGAAATTTTTGTTGCAACATTGTGTGTAGTTGCAAAGGATAGAGGAAAACCTGACTAGTCATAAGTGGAATAATTCTGAATAAAATTGAAATGCATCCATACTTTGGAATGTTATTCAACTGTTAAGGGAGCTGGCACTATCTGTAAACATGGATGTATCATTGACTAGGAAAGCAAGTGGTAAAATAACATGTCTGATTTAACTCATTCCTAAAAATATATAATAGAAACCATGCGTGTGGTATATATGAATATTTGCATGATCATGAAGAAAGGTGTGGAAGCACCAACCGGGCTGTTACCAATTGTCACTTTAGGGGGGTGGGATAGAGAAGGAGATCGTTTCACTTTCTATAATCATATGATACTTTTGTCATTAATGAAAAATTAACAGATCAAGTAAAAATTTTATTGAAGAAGGCATTTTCTAGGAAACGTAGTATTTAATCAGCAAGAACTTGGCGGTCTTAAGTAGTAAAGAAATGAATATGTTTTCCTGTGAATCACAGCAGTATTTGTTTTTATTCTCCGGGATCAGGATTTGTAGTGTGTTATCTTATATTTTAATTAAATATGAGGGTTACCCATTCTGTTTGTAAAGGTTCTATTGTAATGCTTCTAAAATATTTTTGCTTTTGATAGGGCTATCTTCATCAGTGGAATACAATATAACGGAGTTGGAGCAAGAACTTGAAAATGTGAAGACTCTTAAGACGAAATTAGGTACTGTACATTTTTGTTCTTGACTCATGTACTGGTCTTGGATTCTTTCCAAAGACTTTCCTGTAGTCTGAAATATTAAAAAAAATTATGAAATCTTTAGTTTATGTTACAAGCTTCCAATCTGTCCAAAGCTATTGATACAGACTGTTTTTTAGTTTGGGGAGAGGATAAACATGTATATACTCCCTTTTTTGTTTTGTTTTGTTTTGTTTTGTATGTGCATAAAATGACTTTTCGGGTCCTGATGTTCAGAGATGTCACTCTGTTGTCTCTTCACTTGCATTATTGCTGACAAGTAATCTTCTGTCATCCTCATCTTTTGAATTGTCTTTTTTTTCTCTCTCTGCTTTTACGATGTCCTCTTTGTCATGGACTTTGCACAGTTTGATTCAGATGTGCTTTAGAGTAGTAGTCTTTATGCTTCTTATTCATTGGGTTCATTGAGTCTCTTGGATCTGGGAATTTGTAGTTTTCATCTGATTTGGAACATTTTTGGCCACTGTTTTTCCAAATGTTTTTTTCGTTTCCTCTCTGTGCCCCCCTTTCAGGGACTCCAGTTACATGTACACTGACCCACTGGAAGTTGCCCCCCAAACTCACAGATTTCCCTTTATTTTCCGGATGTTTTTCTCTATGTGTTTCATTTTGTATAGTTGTTATTACTACATCTTCATGTTCACTGCTCTTTTCTTTTGGGTATATAATCTGCGTTTAATCCCATCTATTTTTTTTTTTTTTAAGATTTTATTCATTCATTTGACAGAGATAGAGACAGCCAGCGAGAGAGGGAACACAAGCAGGGGGAGTGGGAGAAGAAGAAGCAGGCTTCCAGGGGAGGAGCCTGATGTGGGGTTCAAGCCCAGAAGGCCTGGATCACGCCCTGAGCCGAAGGCAGACGCTTAACTACTGAGCCACCCAGGCGCCCCTAATCCCGTCTATTGTATTCTTCTCAAACACTGCAGTGTTTTTTTTTTTAAATTGTTTTTAAATAGGCTCCACACCCAGCATGGAGCCCAGTGCCGGGCCTGAACCCATGACCCTGAGATCAAGACCTGAGCTGAGATTGAGTTGGAGGCTCAGCTGACTTAACCCAGTCATCCTCAGACACTGCAGTTTTTAAATTTAGAAGTTCTGTTTAGACCTGTTTAGTCTGTGATTTTAGTCCACTTTTTAAAAAAATATGGAATATATATGTTTTTATCTGCTAATTCTAACTTCTGTGTTAGTTCTTGATAGATTTTGATTGATTGACTTTTCTTCTCATTATTGTGTATATTTTTGTGCTTTTATGCTTGCCTGGCAATTTTTGATTGGACAGTGGACACAGAATCTTATTGCTAGGTGCTGATATTTTTGTATTCCCGTAAGTGTGGAACTTTGTTCTGGGATGCAGTTAAGTTACTTGGAACCAGTTTGATATTCTTGGGTTTTGCTTTAAAGGCTTTTCAGGCAGGACTAGAGCAGCATTTCCTTTAGGGCCAATTGTTCCCACACTAAGGCAACAATGCTCCTGATTTATGAGGTCTCGTTCCTATCTTGTGGGGAGGAGGCCCTATTCTTGGCCCTTTATGATGTTTGGATACTGCTGTTCCACCTGACCTTTTTGGGTGGTTCTTTCTTCAGCTGTGGGTTGTTTGTTCATGTACCTGAGCTGAAGACTCAAGGATGACCCTTTGAAGATCCATGGAGTTCTTTCTCTGAGGACTTTTGTCTGTGGTACTTTGCTCTATATAGTCCAGCTAACTTGGTCTCTCCACACTCTCATTTTATGTCCTTAACTCAAGGAATGAGTTGGGGTTTGCTTGGGTTCCTGTGCCTGTGCCGTGGCCAGCAAACTGCCACAAGACAGTAAGCAGGGGCAAGCCCAGGGCTTGCCTTGTTTGCTTCCCATCTCTCAGAGGTCATTGTCTTTCTGTGACCACACATCCCAAGTCTTGAAACTGTTTCATATGCATGTATTTTTTGGTTTCCTGATTGTTTCAGCATGGATGGAAAATTGGTCTCTATTATTACTCTGTCTTCAGAAATGAAGTCCAGTGTTTTGTTGCAGAAAATTTATTCATTTTCATTTTTCTTTTTTATTGAAGCATAATTACCATGCAGTGTTATATTAGTTTCAGGTGTACAATATAGTGATTCAGCAATTCCATATATTACTCAGTGCTCATCATGATATTTCACCCATCCTCTACCCACTTCCTGTCTGCCAGTCACCAGCTTGTTCTCTGTATTTGAGTCTGGTTTTGTGTTTGTCTTTTTTTACTTTGTTTTGTTTTGTTTCTTTAATTCCACATATGAGTAAAATCATATGGTATTTGTCTTTCTCTGACTAACTTACTTCACTTAGCCCAGTATACTCTAGCTCTGTCCATGTTGTTGCACATGGCAAGATTTCATTCTTTTTTGTGGCTGCGTAATATTCCCCCCCCCGTGTGTGTGGGGCATGTAAATGTATACATATCACATCTTTATCCATTCATCTGTGGATGAATACTTGGGTTGTTTCCATGTCTTGACTATTGTAAATTAATGCTGCAGTAAACATTGGGGTACATATCTCTTTTTGAATTAGTGTTTTTGTTTTCTTTGGATGCCTAGTATTGGAATTACTGGATTGTTTGGTAATTCTATTTTTAATTTTTTGAGAACCCTCCATAGTGTTTTCAGTGGTGGCTGCACCAGTTTGTATTCCCACCAATAGTGTTTGAGGGTTCCTTTTCTCTACATCTTTGCCAACACTTGTTATTTCTTGTGTTATTGATTTTAGTTATTCTGACAGGTATAAGATGATATTGTGGTTTTTATTTGCATTTCCCTGAGGATGAGTGTTGTTGAGAATCTTTTCATGTGTTTGTTGGACATCTGGATGTCTTCTTTGGAAAAATGTCTATTCAAGTCCTCTGTTCATTTTTTAATTTGGTTCTGGGTTGTGTAAGTTCTTTATATATTTTGGATATTAACCCTTTAGTGGATATATCATTTATAAGTACCTTCTCCCATTCTGTAGGTTGCTGTCATTTTCATTTTTGTAAACAACACCATGTTGTCTAAAGTTACTTTATTCCATTCTGCTGTTGATGGATATTTGATGTGTTTATCTTTTGTTATTATGAATAATATTGGTATAAACATTGTTCTCCATGTCTCTTGGTACATGTGTTTTTTCAGGGTACCTACCTGGAAGTGGAATTATAGGGTCATTGAGTATGTGGATATACAACTTTTTAAAAATAATGTCAAATTATCTTCCCAGGTAGTTTTATTATTTTGCATTTGTTTTAGGCATGTTGCTCCTGTTGCTCCACATCTTTGTCAACAACTGAAGGTGTTGGACTCTACATTTTTACCAATTTAGTGGATATGAAGTGGTTTTCACTGGTGTTTTATATTGTATGTCCCTGATTTGTGTTTCCAGTGTTCATTTAGCTTCTGCTTGAAAAACATCTGCTAGTATTTCATTAGTGCTGGTTTGTTGGCAATGACTTCTCTCAGTTTTTGTTACCTGAAAACATTTTTACTTACCTTCTCGTTGGTAGGGCATTTTTACAGAATTTAGAATTCTTTTTTTTTTTTTTTTTTTAAGATTTTATTTATTTGATAGAGACACAGAGAGAGAGGGAACACAAGCAGAGGGAGAGGGAGGAAGAAGGCTTCCCACTGAGCAGGGAGCCCGATGCGAGGCTCAATCCCAGGACTCTGGGATCATGACCTGAGCCGAAGGCGGGTGCTTAATGACTGAGCCACCTAGGCGCCCCAGAATTTAGAATTCTTATTTGGCAGTTTCAACATTGAAAAGATGTCTTTCTAGTGTCTTCTGATTTCTGGTTAAAAGTTGTGTTGTTGCCCTTTTGAAAGCTTTTAAGATTTTCTTTCTGTCTTTGTTTAGTAGTTCTACCCTGATGTGCTCAGATTTGGTTTTCTTTGTGTTTATTCTTCTGAGATCTGCAGCACTTCGTAAGTGTATGGCCTACTGTCTTTTATCCATTTGGGGACTTGTTGGCCATTGTCTCATCAAATACTGCTTCTGCTCATTTTCTTTTAGTTCCTTTGACCCTAGCTGCACATGTGCTAGACCTTTTCACTCCTGTATTGTTTTCTGAGTTTCCCCTCCTTTATCACATTCTTTGAGCCATGGTATTTTCTATTGGTGTGTCTTCCATTTCACTCTTTTCAGCTGTATCATAACTATTGCTAAATTACCTCTTCAAGTCTTAATTTTACAGTATTTTTCAGTTCTAGAATTTTCAGAATTTTGTAGTTACTTTGTAGATTCAAATTATGACATTTGCCATCTTGTCATTTTTCTTATTGGACATGTTAGTCATTTTAAGGCCTCTTTCTGGTAAGTTCAATTTCTGGATAAACTGAAAGTCTGTTTCTATTATCTTTTTTCTTTGTCCTATCTCCAGGGAACATTTGGTTGTCAGGCGTTTCTTTTCTTTTTCTTTTCTTTTTTTTTTTTTTTTAAAGATTTTATTTATTTATTTGACAGAGAGAGAGAGACAGCCAGCGAGGAGAGGGAACACAGGCAGGGGGAGTGGGAGAGGAAGAAGCAGGCTCCCAGCGGAGGAGCCTGATGCAGAGCTCGATCTCATAACGTCCGGATCACGCCCTGAGCCAAAGGCAGATGCTTAACGACTGACCGAGCCACCCAGGCGCCCTGAGTGTCAGGCATTTCTTACACAAAATAAAAACTCTGGATAATGTTTTCTTCTTGAGAGGATTTACTTTTTCTTCTGGTAGGCAGTAAGAGTAGGGACAAATCCTTTCATCTGTCTGGGCTGGTGATCGTTCCAGAGTGGTTTTGGTCTTCACAGGGGGAGGTCAGTTTGCAGTTTGGCTTTGCTCCTAGTGTATAGCTTTCCTAAGTGAAAGCCTGGGTGTTTTGTTGTTGACTCTGATACCATCTTCTTCATGAACCCTGAACTTTAGTTTTTATCTCAAGAAATGTGAACCCGACAGAAGCTTTGCTCTTTGCTGTACTTTCCTGTCACTCTCTCAGCCTGCTGGCCACTGGTGCCTTGAAGGGCAAGAGGCTGAATGTTAGGCTCCCTTCTTTTTCTTTCCTTTTCTCTGTGATCATAACCTCTCAAATTTAGCTGCCTTGGTAGTCCCATACTCCAGTTTTTGTTTTCCTGATGCTGTTGAGTTTGCTGAGAGCATTGCTTTAGCATCATTTTCTTTTACCCACTAGTATTTGCTTGATTTCTCAGCTTCATGGGGCCATGTCAGTTATATGTTAGAAAACTCTGTTGAAGATAGTGCAAATGTGAAGGCTCACATCAATCCATTTCACAGAGTATTGACCTCACAGTTTTGTCGTGGTAGCTCTGTGATTCCTTCATGCAGATTATTTTTCTTGGTTAAGTTTGATTGGTTTTTACCAGTTTTTCATAGCATGAGGATTGGTGTGATATCAGCTAGATCACTGTAGCTGGAAGTTTGCTTCCACCTTTAGAAAACTGGAGATACTTATCTTTAGATTAGAGGGGATTTTTACTCATGTTACTTTATTCACTCAAATCTATATCAATATGTAAATCTACATCAAATGCAAATATTTCTATATTTTAATAGGAAGCTGTGTATTAACAGTACATTTTATTAGCAACTGAAATGTCTTTACAGAGCTAAAATGTTATCATCATAGGATTGAGGTATTTAATGTAGCAAAGTGATTTTAAAAGTCTGATTTTTATAGTTTGTGGAGGAAAATTAAAAATAATTTATGTNGGGAGAGGGAGGAAGAAGGCTTCCCACTGAGCAGGGAGCCCGATGCGAGGCTCAATCCCAGGACTCTGGGATCATGACCTGAGCCGA
Source organism: Ailuropoda melanoleuca (assembly GCF_002007445.2). Lineage (NCBI taxonomy): Eukaryota > Metazoa > Chordata > Mammalia > Carnivora > Ursidae > Ailuropoda > Ailuropoda melanoleuca. The sequence continues at coordinate 210,806,713 of NC_048218.1, read as the reverse complement.
AGGCGGGTGCTTAATGACTGAGCCACCTAGGCGCCCCAGAATTTAGAATTCTTATTTGGCAGTTTCAACATTGAAAAGATGTCTTTCTAGTGTCTTCTGATTTCTGGTTAAAAGTTGTGTTGTTGCCCTTTTGAAAGCTTTTAAGATTTTCTTTCTGTCTTTGTTTAGTAGTTCTACCCTGATGTGCTCAGATTTGGTTTTCTTTGTGTTTATTCTTCTGAGATCTGCAGCACTTCGTAAGTGTATGGCCTACTGTCTTTTATCCATTTGGGGACTTGTTGGCCATTGTCTCATCAAATACTGCTTCTGCTCATTTTCTTTTAGTTCCTTTGACCCTAGCTGCACATGTGCTAGACCTTTTCACTCCTGTATTGTTTTCTGAGTTTCCCCTCCTTTATCACATTCTTTGAGCCATGGTATTTTCTATTGGTGTGTCTTCCATTTCACTCTTTTCAGCTGTATCATAACTATTGCTAAATTACCTCTTCAAGTCTTAATTTTACAGTATTTTTCAGTTCTAGAATTTTCAGAATTTTGTAGTTACTTTGTAGATTCAAATTATGACATTTGCCATCTTGTCATTTTTCTTATTGGACATGTTAGTCATTTTAAGGCCTCTTTCTGGTAAGTTCAATTTCTGGATAAACTGAAAGTCTGTTTCTATTATCTTTTTTCTTTGTCCTATCTCCAGGGAACATTTGGTTGTCAGGCGTTTCTTTTCTTTTTCTTTTCTTTTTTTTTTTTTTTTAAAGATTTTATTTATTTATTTGACAGAGAGAGAGAGACAGCCAGCGAGAGAGGGAACACAGGCAGGGGGAGTGGGAGAGGAAGAAGCAGGCTCCCAGCGGAGGAGCCTGATGCAGAGCTCGATCTCATAACGTCCGGATCACGCCCTGAGCCAAAGGCAGATGCTTAACGACTGACCGAGCCACCCAGGCGCCCTGAGTGTCAGGCATTTCTTACACAAAATAAAAACTCTGGATAATGTTTTCTTCTTGAGAGGATTTACTTTTTCTTCTGGTAGGCAGTAAGAGTAGGGACAAATCCTTTCATCTGTCTGGGCTGGTGATCGTTCCAGAGTGGTTTTGGTCTTCACAGGGGGAGGTCAGTTTGCAGTTTGGCTTTGCTCCTAGTGTATAGCTTTCCTAAGTGAAAGCCTGGGTGTTTTGTTGTTGACTCTGATACCATCTTCTTCATGAACCCTGAACTTTAGTTTTTATCTCAAGAAATGTGAACCCGACAGAAGCTTTGCTCTTTGCTGTACTTTCCTGTCACTCTCTCAGCCTGCTGGCCACTGGTGCCTTGAAGGGCAAGAGGCTGAATGTTAGGCTCCCTTCTTTTTCTTTCCTTTTCTCTGTGATCATAACCTCTCAAATTTAGCTGCCTTGGTAGTCCCATACTCCAGTTTTTGTTTTCCTGATGCTGTTGAGTTTGCTGAGAGCATTGCTTTAGCATCATTTTCTTTTACCCACTAGTATTTGCTTGATTTCTCAGCTTCATGGGGCCATGTCAGTTATATGTTAGAAAACTCTGTTGAAGATAGTGCAAATGTGAAGGCTCACATCAATCCATTTCACAGAGTATTGACCTCACAGTTTTGTCGTGGTAGCTCTGTGATTCCTTCATGCAGATTATTTTTCTTGGTTAAGTTTGATTGGTTTTTACCAGTTTTTCATAGCATGAGGATTGGTGTGATATCAGCTAGATCACTGTAGCTGGAAGTTTGCTTCCACCTTTAGAAAACTGGAGATACTTATCTTTAGATTAGAGGGGATTTTTACTCATGTTACTTTATTCACTCAAATCTATATCAATATGTAAATCTACATCAAATGCAAATATTTCTATATTTTAATAGGAAGCTGTGTATTAACAGTACATTTTATTAGCAACTGAAATGTCTTTACAGAGCTAAAATGTTATCATCATAGGATTGAGGTATTTAATGTAGCAAAGTGATTTTAAAAGTCTGATTTTTATAGTTTGTGGAGGAAAATTAAAAATAATTTATGTTTGTGAAAAAGAAATCATATAAAAACACATACTGGTTATAGCAGTAAGGAATGAAAATGTGGGTCTGGAGAGAATTTTTGGAAATCTTTTGTTGTATTTTGTTTTTTTTCCTAATAGAAAGGCGAAAAAAAGCTTCAGCATGGGAAAGAAATTTGGTGTATCCTGCTGTTATGGTTCTCCTTCTTATTGAGACAGTAAGAATTTATTTGCCTAGTTAAATAAAGCAAATTATTTTTTATTTACTTTGGTATTTGAGTATGGCAACTTCCTCAGCTAAATGGTTTCAAGTAAACTGGTTTTCTATCAACAGGATTAAAATCCATCTATACCTTTATTTGGAAAACCCCAATAGAGCAAAAATGGTAATTGCAATTTTTAAAAACTCCTCAAGATTAACTCTTTCTTCATGAAAGCAGGACATTTATTCTTTTGTGCTGTTTAGAATTAAGAGACGAGGTATTGCAGCTGTCTTGCTTCAGACTCTATGATGGGATGTGAAAATTATATTATTAAATTAGTTTTGATAACATTTTAATCATTTTTTAAATCTGTGGAGTTGTGGCTTTCCAATTGGTGGAATCCGTCAGTAACTGAATCTATATTATTAGCTTTAGTCACAAGCTTTGAAATTGTAATAATTTGCAGAAGCTTTTAGAGTTTACTCTGGAGTTTTTGCAGATAGTTTGATTACTTTCAGTTTGATTGTGGGTAGAATTTTGATCTTGACTTCTCTGTTCTGAAGCATATATTTGGTCGATAACTTAGATTGTAATACATGTGTACTTACAAAATATCTGTGAAATTCGGAACTGATGATCATTTTTTATGTTGTAGTCCATCTCGGTCCTCTTGGTGGCTTGTAATATTCTTTGCCTGTTGGTTGATGAAACAGCCATGCCAAAGGGAACAAGGGTAAAGTGCTTTAAATGTCTTTCTTTTGCAAAAGTGTTCTGTATATATACCCTGAGTGTTTCAAATAAGTAACTTAAAACATCACCTTTCTGCACTTATGTTTCAGGTTGTATGAATTTCTTTATGTAAAGAGCCTTCGTAAACAGTGTTTGTGAACTGTGACTTTTGTTTCTAATTTCTTACTTTCCGTTGGCCAATCCTTTTATCAAATATCAGAGTTTCCTTTTAGATTTTGTATCACAGTTTATTTTTGTTTTACTAAAGTTCATATTTGTAATTCTTTAAGAAAATGTATACTCTGAAATAGTGATGGGGAAGTTTATTAGATTGATTCATAGTGTTTGCAAAAGATCTTGATATATGGTTGTTAGGGACTTACGTTTCAAAAGAGTCACACGTTTTATGAAACTGAGTCAAATGTTTAGTTACTGAAGGAGAGTCAGATGTACATCTTTTCATGAATTAACTTTGTTTTCTGTCTTGTTTAAACGTTGATGATTCTATTAAATTCTTTTAGCCTTTTTAAATGTATCTTCCATATAGAAGGTAGTTATCACTAAAGATTCATATTCGGTGTACTTCTAGGAGTCTCTGTAAACTTTTGATGACAAAGTTAGCATTTACATTTTAACATTTTCTTATATTTTTCGAAGTCAGTAGCTTTCTTATTCCCCATAGAAAGGACTTCAGAATTCTTCCAGGCTTTTAGTGCTGCTTCTCTCTCTCAACCAGAGAATGTATACTTTTCCTCTCATAGAAAAAAGCCAACATCAACCAAAATTTCTTCCCTTAAGTCCAAGATGAGATACTCTGTTCTTTCAAAGCTGATTTTTTTTTCAGCCGTATTCTCCAGTTAGATGCTGCCCTGCTCTAACTTGTGCTGGACCTTGTGCCTTCTGTTACTGCCCATTGTCTAGCCTGCCAGCATGCTTTCCATGTGCCTCATTCCATAGGTGAACAGAAACACTAAATAGTACTTCATCTGCAACCTGGTCTTTATCTTTTGTTTAGACCCAAATTCATTGATAGAGCAGGAAGTTATCTACTGTGTTGGCTTCTATTCACTTTGTAACCTTCTTTTATACATTGCACACTGCCTAGTCCTAAGCCCTCATGGTACATTTATGGACCATCCCCTTAGTGTATCATAGAGAGGGACTTATACCTGGTAGGACCCACGCATAATTGTGTAAATAAATCAGATCATCTTAATCCTGCCTGGAGGACTTCTCTTGAGACAGGGAATATTTCCAAAATGTTTTTCACCCGGCCAATAAGCTTTCTATTAACATTATTTGTTTCTTTGTCAAAAGATTGACAAAAAATTGATAGTTCTTTGATTTATTTATGTATGTAAAATTTCCATGAGTATTCTTACTTCTTTATGCCAAAATTAGAATGTATACATGACATGTATGGTGTTATTTATTGGTTTATTTTTTATTAACCTCACTGTACATTCTTAATTTTCCTGGTATTTTTGTTTGATACAATTAAAGCTGATAGTAGAAAAGTAGCTCATATTTGAATACTTCCTTTAATTGGTAAGCTTTGAAAATATTCTTTCTACTTTAGTAAGAAATTATTTTATACCTGTTTGGTCTTGTTAATAAATATTAGTTTTTCTGCTTGTTTTTTTAAGTTCTAGATAAAGATAGGTTTTGACAATAGGTATAATGTTTTGGAAAAATGTGTAGTGTTACATTAAAAAAAAATCTGTGTTAATTAAGTTATGTCTTTTAAAAATGTCTGAATTCCCAAGGAAGATTTGGGGAATCAAAACTTTCAGAAATGGGATATGCACACTCACTTTCTTTCTATGCTTAGCCTACTTTGATGTATTTTAATTGTATAATTTTTATATGTTGTTTCAGGGTTCATTTAAATAATTATATGTTCTATTCCTGTGGTACTGTTTTAAAAAAATTTCTTCCAACAATATTCAGGACTTTTAACAATAAACATAATATCATTTTGATAAGTAAATTACGTTTGAGATAAATCAGAGATGTTTAGAGCTTGTTAAAATTATTAACACGTGCTTGCATTAGTTGATGAACGCAGTCTAATGTCATGTTTTATTGTCCTTTAAAATCTAGATGTTATTCTAGGGTATTAAACATTCCTAATTCCTGTATTTATGAACCAGTTTTAGGGAAAGCAAATACATAGTGTCATTGAATTCTGAAAAGTGATTTTTTCCCCCAGGGTCCTGGAATAGGAAATGCTTCTCTTTCTGCTTTTGGTTTTGTGGGAGCTGCACTTGAAATCATTTTGATTTTGTATCCTTTCTTTAACTAAACATTGTTTAACAAATTTTCTGTTTAGTTTTCTGGGACAGTGGTAATTTACTAAGACACTTGTCTAAAAGGGAAAAACAAGTCAGTCTTCCTCAAGCATGCCAAGTGGCTTTGTGTTTTGTTTTTCCTTTGGACCTTAAGAGTTTCTGGAGACTACTGAGAACTTAAGGAAACTTGCATTCTTAGGAGAGTTTTTTCCTTGATTCTCACAGCTATCTCATGGTGTCCTCTGTTGTCGGTTTCTATAGCCTCCGATTTTTTGGAAATTTTATTCCCAAGAAGGATGACACAACTATGACAAAGGTAAGATAAAGTTTTAGGTGGCTGCGCCTCCCTTTTATGTTCCAAGGCAAATGAACTGTTTTATTTTGTAATCGCCCTGAATGGTTCATTTGCAGTGATAGGTATTTGTTTGTAAATTGCATAAACACGAACTGAAAGATTTTCAAAATGCTGAAATGAGTGGGAAAAGGATGTGCTGCTCTGTTTAATTTGGATGGCATCCATTCACTTGTAAATGCATAGAACCGCAGAGCTTGTTAACCAGCTACAGAAAACTACTGAAAGGACTCTTTCTCCTCTAAAGAAAACGTATTGCTAATGAGTAACTTTGATTGTGCAAACTGTACTTCAGGGAGCTTGTTTGAAATCTGAAGAACTTACTTGCTACAAGTAGTAGAGACAAAGTATTTCAAATTTGAATAATTAAAGCAAGACGGAAGAGTTCTATTCAGAAACATTTTGTAGTCTGAGGCTAATTTGACTTCCTACAATGTGTCATTGGCTTTGGAATAACAAAGACTGTTACCTTATATAGTGACTGCATCTTTTTAAAATATTCCCACAGGCTGACCATGAAGAATAAGTAATAAGAGCTGCTGGTTTCTTTTCTTTTTATTATATATCACAGATTTTCAGCCTGTTTTAAAAGGGAAAAGTTATTTTATGTACTTTATTTACCTATCTATAGAATGCTATGACTTGTTGAGATACTCAGCATCTAGTTGAAGTGATCATCAGCATTATTCAGTATTTTCAGCTCCTTTTATTTAATATGAAAGAATAAGCATAGGATACATTGGAAATGAATTATTAGAATTCAGGGGTTTTAGATTTCTAGCTTTTCGGTATTAAATCTTATAACAGTTGAACATACTTGAAGTAGCAGATACCTTGAGCAGTAGTCTGGCTTTAAAATACGGTCAGAAGTATTAAATGTATTCATTCTATTTTACTTGACAGGCAAACCTTTTTAAAATGGGCAGCCTCGATCAGTAATGTAAAATGCGTTGTTTGAGGTGTAATTTAAATGTTCTAAAACTTCATATTTGTGCCAGCTACTGTAAATATCTTCTAGAACCTTACAGATGGAACTTTAAATATTTGTAGAAAACGTTTCTTACTCTCTTTAAATTCTCTATTGAGTAATATCATTAAGAAGTTAGCAAAGCACAGTACGGTAGTACAAGGTAAGTAGAATGTGCAGCTAAGTCCCCAGAATGTGAGTAGGTTGACTGCATTTATCATTCCGCTGTCTGCCCAGTATTCTTTGTGATCCCCACACAGATCATTGGGAATTGTGTGTCCATCTTGGTCTTGAGCTCTGCACTGCCTGTGATGTCAAGAACACTGGGTAAGTTTGCAGGAGAAATGTCCGTTCAAAGTCCATACCTTGTTAACATATCTTTCTTAAACTTCTGCCTTGACTTTTAGTTTCTGCACTTTTTCAAAAAGATCATCCTTTGAAATATAATATTTCCTTTCACATTATTTTATAACTTTATTTCTGTACTTCATTTAATGTAGAGAACCATACCAAAACAAGTACTTTTATCAACTAAAGACCAATAGTTTTTTAAGTACTTAAAAATGTTCCTTCTCCAAACAGTGGACAGTTTTTTCCACTGACTAGTTAAGCTTTTGAGTTCTCTGGTGAGAAAATTGTGGTATTAAAAAAAAATGTTTACTGTCTAGAAAGTATAAAACTAAGTTTTTATAAGAAATGTTTTTTAAAACTTATAATTTAGCATGTGGTTTAAAAAATTGTAAATGTATAAAACTTATTTTAAGCTGCTTCATGTCCATGAAATAGACTTGAAAATAGTGAGGTCTTTACGAGCATGTGCTGATTTCAAGGACGTCCTGTAGTTTAATTTTTTTCTTGCCTGTCATTTATATAGTTTTCTTAATTTTTTGATTTACAGGAACTTTGATCATCTTTTAAAAGTAATATATTTCTACATTGTCATTGAAATAGTTGAACAGTTCTTCACCTGGCCTTCTTATCTTTTATAAAGCAAGTTGCAGGCTGTGATCTCACTTCTTGGCTAAATATTATTTCAGACAAAAGTTTCCGTTAGGCAGTTCTGTTTGGTTTTCTGGACTTAGGTTTCCACTTAAGAGCGTTCACAAGTGATTAGAAGAATCCCATCATTCAACATCGGCAACTTGCTCATAACAAAAATTACTAGTCGCTTTGAGTTGCTTTTGTTTACCTCTTCTCTTGCCTCTGTTGTTGATTCAAGACTCCTGGCCAGCAGGGAGGCGGGCTGCAAGAGGGAAATAGAGGCTTTATGGTTATCTGTGCAGTGCTTACCAAGAATTTCGTTTTAAAGTGAAATCTAAGTATAAATGTAAAGGGACCACTGTTCCACAGACTAATACAAAGCTTATTTAGTTAGTGGTCTTACTTCTTTTGTGTTTGCTTTATAGGAGTTGTTATTGTTTTGACATCTGCTTATGGTGTGCTAATCTTGAAAATGCCAAAAGTATGCCCGTTAGTAACTTCATTTGTAACTGAGTGATATCATTTGTATTATGACCGTCCAACAGTAATTTCTGTGATATTATAGCCACCCTACCATTTAGTCATTTATAAAACTCACTGTGATCTGTTATTTAAGATTAATTGTTAATAGTGATATATACTAATTTTATGGTAGAAAATTGCACGGTAGGTATACTTTTAATACAAAGAAAACAAATTAATGGCAAAATTTGCTTTTTGAAGATCAACAAATTAAATTCCTGAATAGTTTGCCATAGAGATAACTAAAAAGAAGAAAAAGAAAGATGGGACAATTAGAATGCAGCTAACAAACGCCTGGACCCAGCTGTCCAAACAGGATTAATGGAGCGCATTAGGGTACAGTGAGTCATGTGGCGCTTTGCAAAATATCAGCACGCACTGCATTACAGGTTATGCCCAGTGGCACTGAATAGATGAAAAGAAGTAAATACGTTAAACAGATTCACGGAGGCTTTTCACAGTATTAAAAAAGCAAATTTCTGGACTAAAAGAAGCAGCTTTATTTTAGTATTATGGGAAATGCAAACTAGAGAGTTACTTTGTAATTCCTCTATTAACCCTTTAGGACCGAGCCTTTGATTTTTAAGAAGATAAAATGTGGAGAATTGTCATGAATGTTATCCTGGTGTATAACAGGATTTTGATTTACCAGCTGAAAAGCTCATAAGCCTAGAATAGAGGATGTGTTTCACAACCACATTCCAAGCTGCGAAAGTTTTTACTTTTTCTCTTTGCATCTCCTGAGCAAAGCCTGACCCTTAGGATGCTCTCATCTGCCCCTGGGAATCCCACTAGCAGCACCCCGTCCCTTATAGTGAAATGAGACATGAAATAGCAAGGAAAATCCAACGTTAGCTGTATATGAGCAGCTTTTCTCTTATTTCAACAATTTATCAGTGATAGTTTTTACTTTAATTATAAATTGAAAATACATTGAATCCTGTGTAAAATGATTTGGTGATATTTTTGCTTCAAAAATGATAGTGTATATGAGTTTTTTGGTTTTTGGTTTTTTTAATTTGCTAGCTGGTGGTGTTAGTGCAACGGAGGCATCATTAAACTCTAGCTTTAGAGTTCAGTGCCTGGTGTGATAGGACACATTCATTAAAGAATTCCTTTGATGAGCTTCTTATATTTGAATATGGAAAAATGTGTACTAATTGCAAAATTGCCACAGAGTAGATTTTATAAGCATATCACTTGACAACTAAGAATTAAGTCGTGAGGACGATTTTGACCATGTGTTTTTAGCTAAATATAATAAATATAAATGATGGTTTTGTTGTCTATTGGAAACACAAAGAATCTGAGCTTAACATTTCTTATTTGAACTCTTTAAAGTCCTTTAAAAGTAATGCCATGTCAGTGTATATGATTTCCAAAACATTGCTTTGCTGCCTATTTAGACTTAAGTTTTGAAGAATCCAACATTTTGGGGGACTTGATGTCCGTATGTGCAGTGAACAGTTTACTGTTTGCTTTGACCCTGACTGGAGGAGGTGGCTGGCAAACAAGGTGAAAACAGAACAGGACCAAGCCTAAGGAACTCTCTGTAGATGCCCAAACTTTTCTGTAATCAAATATTTTAAAAGCAACAATGAATTCTGTAAGAAGGATTTTGTAGGATTGCTGACATGCTCTTTATTATGCTTAATCTGAGAGATGGACCTTTTTTCCAATTGTTACTTGCAATCTCCTTTACCAGGGAAAATTTTTCTCAAATGCTACCAACAGACCTTGCAATACTGTCATTAATTTTTTTTAAAATTATTTTGATAGTTCTGTTATCTTGAAGCTCTTTCTGTAACTTGTAAATTATACAAGGCCCAAATGCAGAGTTTTAAAAGAAAATATACTTATGATATTAAGAATATTTACCCCTTTGAATCACCTTGAATTTTTTTTTTAGTATTTCCATATACTTCTTATCTGGGTCCTATCTAGTCCCTCATCTTGTAGGAGATAAAGTGAATTACTCTTTCATTCCTTGATGAAGGGAACCTGTTTAAAAACTGGTCCATCTTGGAGAAGTCTTGATTTGGGGTTTCACAAATATACTATTAATCTTTACCTTGGGCCAGTTCTTTCCAATTCTTAGTGTAAAACAAAAGTGAATGATGTTTAGAAATGACAAGTGCAAAATAGAATATAAATCATAACATGTATTCCTAACTATGAGTTTGATATAAAAATAAAAATTTCTCAGCAAAAAATTTGTATATGACTTACTTACATTCAGTTATATTGCAGAGAGAGTGCACTAATTGTCTTTTGGTTGATTGCTGTTCTTATATGTGAACAATAAATCTATATCTAGTTATAATATCTATCAATAAAGAGAAAGTATTCTGTGTCAGATGCATTAAAGAGTTAAGAGACTAATGCTCAATCCCTAAATGCTCTTTATTCCCATTTTCTACTTGTTGTATTCTTCTGGTGCCACTCTCGTTTCAGGGAACATAATCCTGTCTGAGAAAAAGTCACGTTGGCTACACATTACCTAAATAATATAGCCATCTGTTGACAAACATTCAAATATTTTAAATTTTAGTTTGTTATGAAATATTTTTATATGAAAATAATTACTAGTTAGGATAATTTAGCTAGAAAGCGGCTTAAGATGTAATCCTTAAAATGTTACAATTAAAAACCAGACAGTAAGCTAAAATAAGGGTCTACTTTGTACTAAGAAAAAAGGCGTTAGCCTGGCTGAGAGTACTTTATAGCACATCTGCACACAATCAGTTCTGAGATCAGTGAGTGTATTATGTCTTTATTTGTAGGAGATTTTATTTTAAAATTAATTTTAATTAATTCTATAAGTATAGACATGAATAAATTCTCCTTATAAAGAATACTAAAATTAGAGATCAGGCTACAATTCCTTGTGACCACCAGTTTTACTCCCAGTCCCATTTTCAGAATGTCCAGGTCTTCACCTCTTCTTCTGTGCATATGTAGACATACCTGGTGTCTCTGCAGGAAATGTGAAATCCTCACCTGGGGTTACCAGGATGCTGACTCTGGTCATTGTTTTTGTTCCTTCTGTTGCCTCCAGACCTCAGTGTGCTGTCCAGCAGGAGTTGAAATCATCTCCTGTACTGGAACTCAGTCATCTGAAAGTGATTTTCAAACTCCAAATACTTAATTATCTCTTTTTGCTCAGGTTACCAGTGACCTCTTAATTATCTGATCTTGTGGATTCTGTTTTTGTCTTAATTGTGCCATGGCATTTGCTGTTTGTAATCCCACTTCCCATATCTCTTTTTTCTTTATTTCTCGTCCCCATTCCCCTGTTTCCTTCTTCTCCTTTGGCCATTCTTAGCTCTCTCTTTTACTGCTCCTCAGCTGTACCTGTACACTTGTCCCCAAACCCAAACCCCCAACCCAGCACGTACCCCTGAGCGAAGAGCAGATAATCCCAACTCTGTACTCCATGTGGGTGCCATCCCACACTGGTCATTTCTACAGCAGGACCCACGCTTGGTGTGTGTGTCTCTCTCTGTCTCTCCCTCCTTCTTTCCCTCCCTCCCCCCCTCCTCCGTATTTCCCTTCAGTCCGCGGCCACTTTCTGTCTAGCAGGCCAAGGCAGGAACCTGAGATGACGTTAGAGGCCTCTGCTTCTTCATGCTGACGCCTAATGGCGATGCTCAGTTTCGTCTTGTTAATATTTCTCACTTTGCCTCTTCCTTCCCATTTCCCTTACAAAGAAGTGAAAAGAATCAGACTCCTGTAAAATCCAAGCAGAGAGCTGAGTTTTATGATTTTATTTTAAATACTTTATTATTAGGGAATGTTCATGAAGTAGATTCTAAACAGGTGTTCTTTTCTTTGAGGAGAATAGAGTAAGAAGTGACACCAGACGGAATGAACTGAAGAAGTATTTGCTTTTCCAGGTCAGGAAGTGTTATTGAGGGACACTGTGGAGGCTCCATCTCTGGATATTTTCTTCAGGAAGAGAGTAGACAGTTCCTGTCCAGTTTTCGGGGAGCTTAAACTATTCACCTATTTGAAAATCAGAACTTAGGTGCTTCTTGGACAGTGATTTTCATTCCCATTCACTGGCTTTTAGTTTTTTTAAATTCACATAGTCTAGTTCATCTGGCCTACTAAATAAGTTGCCTTCATATTAGGACAAAATAAATTTGTACCATGTAAATAGTTGTGACTAAAATTGGTTTGATATTTGCAAACACACTTGCCCTCTCTGAGCTTTGGTTCACATTGCTCCCACCTCTCTCCTCACCTGTCTACTTGTCCAGTTCCTCCCCATCCTCTAAGGCCAGGTCACAGGCTGGTCACACATGAAGCTCTCGAATTCTTAGGCATTCAGCCTTGTGTTATACATACCTGCATCTACTGGCTTTGTCAAGAAACTTTACATTCTCATAAAGGACAAGACCATATTTTATGCATCTTTTTATCCCTTCCAGCATCTAGTTAATAAGTATTTGTGGTGTCAGTGGATGCCCTGCGTTGAATGTGGACTGTGGTCTTGGAATAGGTGAACCAAGAAATCAGGTGTCTTGTGTCCATCCTGATTGTCTTTATTTCCATGTTTCAAGCTTGTTTGACCAAGTATTTTAGTTTTATCATTTTAAAAGACCCTTATAATAATAACCAAAAGATAGAAACAACCCAAGAGTTCATCCACAGATAAATGCATAAACAAATTGTGGTCCAGTACATACAGGGGAATATTATTCAGCCATAAAAAGGAATGAAGTCTAAGTGAAATAAGCCAGTCACAAAAAAGCAAATACTGTGTGATTTCTCCTTACATGAGGGTCCCATGGTCATCTAAACCACAGAGACAGAAGGGGGAGTGGTGGTTGCCAGGGTCTGGGGCAGAGGGGGAAGAGGAAAAGGGGGACCTGCTCTTTAATGGCTGCAGCTTCAGGTCTGCAGGATAGAAGTTCCTTAGGTTAGTTGTACAGTAGCGCGAATGTGTTTTACTGCACACTTAAAAATAGTTCAGATGGTAAATTCTGTGTTGTGTGTGTTTTACCACAAATAAAAAAAAGGAAGAATGGTGTTCTGACACTGACACAACATGGATGAACCTTGAAAACATGATCCTAAGTGAAATAAGTCAGGCACAAAAGCCACACGTTGTAATATTCCATTTATATGAAATGTCCTGAGTAGGGAACTTGACAGAGAGAGAAAATAGGTTAGTGGTTGCCAGGGATTGGGGGGAGGGGTTGTGGGTAGAAACTTCTTAGTGGGTCTGGGGTTTCACTTTGGGGTGATGAAAGAGTTTTGGAACTAGGTAGATTTACACAACATTGTGAGTGTACTCAGTGCACTGGATTGTTTTCTTTGAAACCATTAATTTTATGATATGTGAATTTCATCTTAATAAACTATTATTTTTTTAAAGACCCTTACACAGTAACATAGTAGACAGTAAATATTTGCTCTGTCCTCTGTTTCCTTGGTGTGGTAATCTAACTGATTCTGAGGTCTACCTATTTTTATGACTGTGAGTCTGCCTTTGAGTGTTCTCTGTTTGTTACCCTGGTGATAGGCGCTTGATAGAGGAAGCGGGGCAGAGAGCAGGGGCCTTTCTAGTATAGGTAGGACCTAACCAGGAGCACCTTCCATCCCCCTCCTCTCCATGCAAAGTCTTCTCATGATTTAATGGCTAGTTTAGCACCCCATCCCCTTCTCTTACAAGGAAAATGTAATCCTGTCACTCCCCTGCTTTCTATGCTTCAGAGACTTTTGCCATTGGAATAAGGTTCTGTCTCATTAAGGTGGCACAGGAGGTCCTTTAAACCTAACCCCTGCTCGTATGTCCAGCTTCATTTCCTGCCGCTCTGAGCCTCACCTGCTTTGAACCATGATTAATAGTAACGGTGTTCTTTGGGTGTACTGGGTGGGAACAAAGTACTGCTCTACTTTGCATGCCTCCAAAGATGTGACTTCATCTGACATGAGTGATTTTGTTCACCCCCCATTCCCTGGCACAATGCCATTCAAGACTTGACTCAGCCATTAACTCCATAGAGAAAGTTTTCCCTGAGTCTCCGCCCTTTAGACATCCCTCCTGTGTGCTCTCCCATCGCCCTTCATTCTCCACACATCTGCCTCATCACTGAGCGTGTTGTGTTCTAAATGCTCACTTTTCTCTTCCCTCCATAAAACTGTGAGTTCCTTGAGGAAAGGGTTGGTCTGTCTGCATGCAGCTTTCAGTACATCTGTGGGAATTCATGCTTCTTAGTTTCCCATTTTACTTAACTGCACAGACATTTAGTTTTGCTGGAAATATATATGAAAATGTGAAATATGTTATTGAAAGTCTTCGCTTCTTAGGACGTGAAGACAATTCCGTGAAGGGAATAAATACCTTACGTACTTACTTTGTAACTCCTTCAGTATACTGTACACAGTATACTGTAGGAATATGACAGGGACTGAAAAATACTATAAAAATTTAACTTATAATGCAAGACCAAATACAGAAATACAGAACTTCTAATTAAACCTAATTGCCACAGCCATAAACTAATATAGGCATGCATGCTAACGGGGTGTATATAGTCTGAAGACTAATAGATGTATTTTAACAGCTTTACTGAGGTATAATTGACATATCATAATCCATACATATTTAAAGTATATAGTTGATAAGTTTTTTTTACAAGTTTTTTTTTTTTTTAAGATTTTATTTATTTATTTGACAGAGAGCCAGCCAGTGAGAGAGGGAACACAAGCAGGGGGAGTGGGAGACGAAGAAGCAAGCTCATAGCGGAGGAGCCTGATGCGGGGCTCGATCCCACAACGCCGGGATCACGCCCTGAGCCGAAGGCAGATGCTCAACCGCTGTGCCACCCAGGCACATACTTACAAGTCTTGACTTATTTGTACACCTGTGAAACCATTACCGATCAAGATAGTGAACATACCTGTCACCTCAAAATGTTTCCTTTTAGCCCTTTGTAGTTCTTCCCTCACACCTCTCCCACTGTATCACACCCCTACCCTGTATCCCCAGGCAACCACTGACCTGCTTTTTCTAACTATAGGTTAGTTCATGTTTCCTGGAATTTTATATAAATGAAATCATACAATATGTACTGTTTTTGTCTGACTTTTTTCACTCAGCGTATTTAAAGATTCACCCAGGTTGTTGCATGTATCAGTAGTTCATTTTTTATTGTTGAGTAGTGTTTCATTTTATGTGTGGACCACAATTTGAACATTCACATCCAAGTCTGTATATGGGCATATGCTTTCATTTCTCTTGGGTATTAACTAGAAAATGGAAAGCCTGGTGTATGCTTATTTTTTAAGAAACTGCCGGACTGTTCCAAAGTGCTTATCCATTTTGCATTCTCAGAACAAGTGTATGGGAATCCTGGTCCCTCTCTATCTTCACCAATACTGGTATAGTCCATCAGTTAATATTTGCCCTTCTAATAGGTGTGTCGTGCTATATCTTTGTGGACTTACCTTGCATTTCCCGGATGACTAGAACGCTCATTTGCTGTCTGTATATCTCTGGTGAAGTATCTTTTCAGGTCTTTGGCTCATTTTAAAAATGGATTATTTTCTCGTTCTTGAGTTTTGGGTGCTGTTTATATATTCTGGATAAAAGTTCCTTATCAAGATATGTGATCTGCAAATATTTTTCCCATTTGATGGCTTGTCTTTTTATTCTTTTTTTTTTTAAAGTCTTCAAACATTTTTTTAAAAGATTTTATTTATTTATTTGAAAGAGATAGAGACAGCCAGCGAGAGAGGGAACACAAGCAGGGGGAGCGGGAGAGGAAGAAGCAGGCTCATAGCAGAGGAGTCTGATGTGGGGCTCGATCCCAGAACGCTGGGATCACGCCCTGAGCCGAAGGCAGACGCTTAACCGCTGTGCCACCCAGGCGCCCCGTCTTTTTATTCTTTTAACAATGTCTTTCAAAGGACAGACATCCTTAATCTTGATGAAGTCAAATTTACCAAGTTTTCTTTTTGGATTGTACTTTTGGTGTTATATTAGTATACTGAATCTTTCTCTATCCCCAGATCACTTATTTATCTCCTGTGTTTTCTTCTAGAAGTTTTGTACTTTTAGGTTTTAGGTTTTGTACTTAGATCTAGAAATTAACTCCGTTTTGAGTTAATTTCTGTGTATAGTATGAGGTATGAATTGAGATACATTTTTTTTGCATATGGGTAGCCAATTATTCTAGCACCACTGCTTGAAAAGTCTATTCATTTTCCCACTGAATGGCCTTGAAAACTTCATGGAAAATCAGTTGTCCATGTATGTGTGGGTGTGGGTTTGTTTCTGGACTCTATTTTGTTCCATTGATGTCTCTGTTTGTCTTTACATCAATACTGCACTGTCTGGGTTGCTGTAGACTGAGCGTAAGACTTGAGATCAGGCAGTGAAGTCTGTTCTTTTTGAGAGTGGTTTTAGTTATTCTAAGTCCTTTGCATTCCCTGTGGCTTTTTAAATTAGCTTGTCATTTTCTACACAAATGTCTGCGAGGGTTTTGGATTGTGTTGAATCTGTAGAACAAACTGGAGAGGATTAAGATCTTTACAATATTGAGTCTTTCAGTCCCTGAACACTGTATGCTTACTTAGTTCTTTAATTTGTCTCTACAAAGTTTGCATTTTTTGTTTAGGTCTTGCACATTTGAATCTGTTCTAATGTATTTCTTTAAAAATTTAATTTCTTGTAATAGTTCATGGCTGATACATAGAGATACAGTTGATTTGTGTATATTGGTCTTTTATTCTGCAACCTTGCTAAACTCACTTATTAGTAATAGTATCTGTTTTATAGATTTTGTTGAATTTTTGTTGATGAGGATGATGTCTGTGAATGAAGATAGTTTAACGTTTTCCTCCAATATGGATGCTATAATTTATTTTTCTTGTCTATAGCACTATCTGGAGCTTCGAGGACAATGTTGAATAGCAGTAGTGAGAACAGGCATTCTTAACTTGTTTCTCACCATAGCAAGAAAGCATTCTGTCCTTTACTGTTAACTGATAATAGCTGTGGTGGTTTTTTGCTTGTTTATTTTGGTAGATGCCTTTCACCAGGTTGAGGAGGTTTCCTTCTTTTCTCGTTTGCTGGAGTTTTTATTGGGAACGGATGTTGGATTTTGTCAAATGCTTTTTCTGAATCTACTGACATAATCATGTGGCTTTCTTTTTTAGACTATTATTAATGTGCTGAATTACACTGAGTGATTCTTGATTGTTAAATCAATCTTGCATTCCTGGAATAGCCCCCACTTGGTCATGACATAGTATCCTTTTTTTTTTTTTTTTTAACATTGCTGGGTTTAACTAGATAACATTTTGCTTAGGATTTTTGTATCTGTATTTGTGAGTGCATAGATCTGTAGTTCTTTTTGCTTGTTAATAACTTTTTTCTGACTTTGATTATGTGAGTAATGCTGTCTTGATTGAAAGTATCCAGAAGTATTTCCTCCTCTTCAATTTGCTGGATGAATGCTATACACTAAATGTTTGTGTCCCCCCAAAATTTGTATGTTGAAACTTAATCCCCACTGTGATGGTATGAGGAGGATGGGGCCTGTAGGAGGTGATAGGTCATGAAGCACCACCGTCATGGATGGGATCAGTGACCTTATGAAAGAGGCCCCAGAGCACTCCCTTGCCCTTTCTGCCATGTGAGGTTATAGTGAAAAGATAGCAGTCTGTGAAGCAGGGAGCGGAACCTTACCAGACGCAAACTGTGCTGGAGCCTTGATCTTGGACTCCTAGCCTGCAGAACTGTGAGAAGTAGGTGTTTGTTGTTTACAAGCCACCCAGTCTATGATATTCTGTTACAGCAGCCCTAATGGACTAAGACAATGAGTTTTTATAGAATTGGGGTTTTTTTCCCTTCAGTGTTTGATATAGTTCATCAGTGAAACCATCTGGACCTGGAATTTACTTTGTGGAAAGGTTTTAACAGCAAATTCAATTTCTTTTATAGATAGAGGACTATTCAGCTTATTTATTTCTTCTTGAGTGAGTTTGTTAATGTGTTTTAAAGAATTTGTTTATTTCATCTGTGTTGTCAGGTTTTTTGGCATAAAGTTCTTTTATTATCCCTCTAGTATAGATAGATACATCAGTACACTGCAGTGCTAATTACCTACTCATAGTGATATTGGTAATTTGTTTCTTTTTTTTTCTTTAATAGTATTGCTAGAGGTATATTGATTTTTTTTAAAGATTTATTTTATTAGAGAGCACGCACACATGCATGCATGCATGAGTCAGGGGAAGGGCAAAGGGAGAGGGTGAGAGAGAGCATCTCAAGCAGACTCCCCACTGAGCTCAGAGCCCAGTGCAGGGCTCAGTCCCATGACCTGGAGATCATGACCTGAGCCGAAATCAAGAGTCAGCTGCTTAACTGACTGAGCCACCCAGGTGCCCCAAGAGGTTTATTGATTTTTATTGATCTTCTCAAAGGAACAGTTTTTAGTTTCATTAATTTTTCTCTATTCTTTTTCTATGTTCCTTTTATTGATTCACTATTATTTACTTTCTTCTGCTTATTTTGGTGTTTATTTTTCTCTTATTTTTCTGCTTTCTTAAAATTGAAGCTAAGTTCCCTGATTTGAGATCTTCTTTATTTTCTAACATTGGCACTTAGCACTGTGAGTTTCTCTCTAAGCACTGCTTTGGCTTTACCCCCCTGAATTTTGATCTGTAGTGTTTCCATTTTCATTCAGTTCAGTATCCTTTTTTATTTTGTCTTTGACCATGGATTATTTAGAAGTCTGTTATTTAGTTTCCACATATTTGGGAATTTTCCAGAGCAATTTGTCTGTTAGTGATTTCTAATTTAATTCCATTGAGGTGAGGAGGAAATATATTTTATATGACTTGAATGATTTTGAACTTATTGAGACTTGCTTTATGGCCCAGAACATGGTCTATCCTCATATATCTTTGTGCCTGAAAAGGTGTATTTTATTTGTGGGTAGAGTGTTCTATAAATGTCAGGTCAATTTAGTTGACAACATTATTCAAGTTCTTTGTATCCTTACTAATTTTCTAACTATTTGTTTTATCCATTATTGAGAGAAGAGTTTTGAAATCTACTAAGATTGTGGATTTGTTTATTCTTACATTTCTGTTTTTGCTTCATGTATTTTGAAGTTCTCGTATTAGATTCATAAATATTTAGGGCTGTTCTCTTGATGAATTGACCCCTTTATAATTATGATAGTGATGATGACATTCTTTATCCTTGGTAATATTCTTTGCTGTAAAATCTACTTTGCGTGACATTTGATTATGGTTACATAGTATACTTTTTTCCATTCTTGCACTTTCACCCTGTTTGTGTCTTTATATTTAAATAGTTCATTTCTTACAGATAATGTAGAGTTAGGTCTTGCTCTTTTATCCAGTCTATTAATTTTCATTTTTGAATTTGGATGTTTAGACCATTTACTTCGAGTATGATTACTGATATTATTATGTTTGAATCTATTACCTCGCTAAAATCTATTTTTTCCCACCTCTTCTTTGTTCCCTTTTTCCTCTTTATCTTCATTTTTCTGGATAAGCTGCATTAAAAAAATGATTCCACTTTATCTTCTTTGTTGGCCTATTATCTGTAACTGTTTGTGGTATTTTTTGGACAGTTTCTCTCTGGTTCATAGCATAGATTTTTAAGTTATCACAGTCTCCCTTCATGTAAAATCATAGCACTTAGTATAGTATACTATGAGTGTACTTCCAACAGTGTTCTTCCATTTTTAGCCTGCCAGTCTCCTGCTCTTGTTATCACACATTTTATTTGTACACATTATAAACCCTATCATACATTGTTTCCATTTTTGCTTTAAACAATGACCCTGAGTGAGATCATGACCTGAGGCGAAATCAGGAGTCGGATGCTTAACTGACTGAGCCACCCAGGCGCCCCAATCTTGGTGTTTTATCAGAGAACATTTAACTTATAAATTCATCTTTTATGACAAGATGTATGTATTCTTTTTGGGAATCTTACGTTAAAGCCTTGGATATCATGTCAGCCATTTGTGTGAGATGCCAGCACATCTGGTTTATTGGTAGAGTTTATTTGTTTATTGGTAAAGTTTATTGGTAAAGTTATTGGTAAAGTTACTTTAATGATCCCTTCAGTCTGTCAAGCTTTATAAACTCTCAGTTTATTCTTGTTAGTAAGGAACAGGAGCATGCTTGCTAGAAATCAGAGACAACCCAGGTGGGCTAGTAAAGGTAAATTCTCATGATTCATATTGTAGGTGGAGTAACCAGCTACAATAAATGAGGTTTTGTATCTTGGTTCTTGTATAGGTATGAATAGAAAAAGATCTTTATTCAAGGAATTATGCATAAAACATTTCAGCTGCATCTTAGTGCACATTATTCACAGATAATCCAGATAATATGGCCTGTGCTTAGCCACTGCTTAACTCGGCTTTTTACCTGGTGTGTATTTTACTTATCTTTTAAAGAAATGACTTCGGGATGGGAGTGAACATTTCAGTATTTGACTAGGAGAGTTAAATAACAGCATTTGATAATTGAGTTAAAAAAATACTCCTAACTAAAAAATACTACTAACTAAAGAAGTTAGTAGTATTTTAAAAATATGCTGCCTTAATACCCTTTTATGTATTTCTCCAGAAATAGAGATTTTGAAGTATTACATGTTTGTACAATAAGTGTTAAGTTAAAATTTTAAGTATTGTTACTTTTTCTTAACTGTTGGTGCTTTTAACAAAAAAGTACATTTTACAGTTTAATACTGTGACATAAACCTCTCAGATGGAGGTTTAGGGGAGTGATTGTTTAAAGTTTCTTGCTGTTCAGTCTTATAGAAGATTTTCAGAATTGAAGAGCTGCATATGTTGTCCAGAGTGATCTTTATTTATTTATTTTATATTATAATAATATTTT
>NC_048218.1:210785563-210785673 GCF_002007445.2 Ailuropoda melanoleuca | reverse complement strand
AGTTTGTTTCTCAGAGTCCATAGTCTCTCATGCTTCATTCCCCCTTCTGATTAACCCCCTTTCTTTATCCCATTCTTCTTCTACCGATCTTCCTACTTCTTATGTTCCAT